>NC_133123.1:190633375-190935597 GCF_033568475.1 Henckelia pumila | reverse complement strand
ATTTCGGCACGATTTGACGACTAGAACTCGAGATATGATTCTTTCAAAAATACTGCGTGCTGACATAGAGGTATGCATGGTGTAACGCCCCAAATTTATCTTAATTGAGTTTATTTGAGATAATCAGAGATTTTAGAATTCAATAGCCGATTTGATTTTGATCAGTGTCTATTTTGAAAGAGTGGGTGCCTGGTTAGCCAACTTGTGGCTAAGGGCTTTTGTGACTCTATGTGTAAACAATCTTTGTTTAATATAATTTACACTTTTATATTGGCATTTACTTTATCTTTTATCATATTTTTATGTTGTGACATACTATACGATATTTAGATAAAGACCTTGAATATACTAGAGTGCATGTAAGATGTGATAGTAGAATTGAATGACTATCATGAAACACATCTTATAATCACTGTATATTCTAAACAAGTTCCTAGTCAATTGAGCCGTCCGCTAATAAGGATAAGGATTGCTCGAGATTGAAACTAGCAATTGCGATGCCTAGTACCACGTTTCATTGGTATAGAACATAGAGATGTTCGAAACATGCAGATGGATATTCATATGATGGATGATCGAACTACCCTATTCGGACTTTCCAAGTGGTTATCATTAATTAAGTGGATAAGTCCGCGGTTTTGGTTGTACACCATTAGTCCTTACTACTTGAAACATCATGGAGACTCTATATGTTAGTACTGTACTTTGACTCGTTTACCGACTCTATGAGGGTCATTAGGTGTCGAGATTGGGTACAGTTATGACACATATAGGATTCAATGCTTTGTTGTCAAGGATTCACCACACGCTTGCGAGTGTGGATATCCTATGCGATCTGAGGAGATATTAGTGTGACAAATCTCTGGCCAGAGTACATGATGTGCTTTAGGTTACTTGGTTTTCTAGTAGCACATGCGATATCACTATTTGATCTTTAAGATGCATTGCATAGTTATCGAATCTCGAATGACTCTCGATGTACCAATGGTTGTTGATTCGATCGGGATATATGGATGAAGGGACCGTACTGTACGCTAACCAAAACCAACTGGTTCTTGCAGGCACTATCAGTGATATCTAGGGAATCATGGGGCAATGTTTCTAGGCGCTCTTACCATGATTCGATGGGTAAGTCGGAAATTGTTGTTCCGAGTCACAAGGAGTTGTGAGCCCATGGCTAGCTGTATCCCTGAACCATTTAGGGTTACACAAGTAATGGATTTCTAATCCCCGTTGAGATAGTTAAATTTAAAGAGTTAAATTTGGCGAAAGAGAAGTTGGAATTCTTATAATAAAACAAAGGGAGTAAGGTTTCCTAAAATGACATAGGGATGGGCCATTTTGGAAATCACTGAATTCAGATTCAGAAAAATTATCTTGACTTTAAAAGGTGCAGAAATGATTTCTGTGCACATTGGTGAAATCAGTTTATCAATCGGAGTCATGATGAATTTTATATTAATTTCTATAATTATAGGCTTGGCTTGTTGGGCTTAAGTTATGACTAATGGACCCTAAGGTATTAGTGTCCTATTAGACATATAAGTTAGTTCAGTACAGAAATTATATATAGGAGTTGATGGGATTTTCGAACTACAAACACATCTTTAGTTTTCGAAAATCCTAGATTAATTCTAAGGAGAATTTTCGAACTCTGTCTCCCTTTTGTGAGAGAATTTAGTCTGTGATTTTTCAAAAATTACATTTTGAATTGACAGATCAAATCTGTAAATCTCTTCGATAAACATCTGATTGATTTCTAGTGCAATCAATCAGAGGGTTTTAGTTTTCTATTCGTGGACCTAATTCAGGAGTTGATCGAGCGAGTCATCGGTTCCGGGGATTTACAACAAGAGCAGATTTAATCTGTTGGAGTCCATAGTTCAAGCCATAGCTTGAAGAGGTAAAATTATAATTGTTATTATTATTTTACTTGTTTATTTTAATCGTAAGGATTTGATACCCATGATATGGAATCGTTCCATATCAGAAAAGAAAAATTTTTAAACTTCCGCTGCCCAGGGTAGCGATCGCCGCTGCCCAAGGGCAGCGATCGTCGCTACCCAAGGGCAGCAACGGGCTGCCCAGGCCCCACGTGGGGCTGCCTTGCCCCACTTGGGGGCGGGGCTGCCCGGGAACGTCCCGGGAAGCCCGAAAAATTAAAAATTGATTTTTTTTAGAATTTTAAATTTTTGAAATTTTAGTTTTTGGTCCGATCAAAAATTGTTTTGATTAGACCACGAGGCATCGGGTCAAATTGTTTGAGTCCGAAATTTTTAAAATTGATTTTTGGATAAATTTGATTTTTTGGAAAATTTATAAGTTTTATCCGTTAAATTAGATTTTATAAAATTAATTATTTTGGTAATTGATAATAAGATATGATCTTATGGAGATATAAGATAAAATTTGATTTTATCTTTTTAATTATGTTGTCATTGCATGTTATCCAATGATTTAATTATTGAATTAATTATTGGATAAAAGGATGATCGATTGCCATGACCAATTTTGTAGGTGTATGTTAGGTTGTTTATATTTGGTCTTTATTATTGTTGTTGGGTTTTATTAATGGGCTTGGTTTATGACCCAAATTTGATTTGTCATTTGTAATAAAAGTGAGTCTGGTTTATGGCTCGTTCCCACCCTTAAATATGTATCCCATACTTGTCATCGAAATTTATTGTAAATTTATTAGACTTAGTGGGAGATAAATATTTGAAGACAATGGTGGGCCCAACAGACAATAAAGACCGAAAAAATGTAAATTGGAAGCTCAATGTAATAGGATTGAATTGCATACTTGCATAACACCTAGGATTGGACTTAGACTCGTAATTGGCAACCACGGGCGATTAGATCTAGGCATCGATCATCCTTTATATAATATTTGATATTATTGTTGTATGCATATTTAGACTAAATTGCATGAATCCCGCAAGCATACAAATATTAAATGATGAGACAAATTTTCAAAATTAAAATCCCTCATTTTAAATATGATTTAAAATTGATATCAAGATTAATAAAAGGGAATTTAAATATTGTTTAAATGTTCCTACCTTCCATCAACGATCAATGTATGAGATGCTACCGCGGGCATGGTCCGGCTCATATTATTGGGGGGGCCCGTTCATCGGAAAGCTGTACATTGGATCGACACATGTTGTAAGTTGGGTGGAACTCCCATGGGATTGGCTCATATTATTGGGGATCCACATGGCGACCGTCCATCACAACTTAATATTGATGGGTAATCTTGACATATTACAATAAACGGTGTCATATTATTGGGCTCTTATTGGACATGAGGTAAAAAACATGGGGGTTGCTTTGGAAGCAATTGGACTCTACCTTTTGAAAATTATGGTTGGCTGATATTATTCGGAACTATGGTTTGTCAATTGAACTCCATGTTCCCACTAAGGAAACCAGTTTCTCGTTTTCACTAGAGGGTAGTGAAATCGTTAAAATAGTGGGAGTGTGATTCATAAAATTAATCTCGCCTTATTTTATGTCTTAGTAAATTAATTAAGCAAGTACTGATTATTGTATGTTTCTTTTCAGTATTTCATTATGATGAATTCGCGCAATCCACTATACTCTATTCTCGAACAAAACAAACTGACTGGTGCAAACTATATGGAATGGTTCCGTAAGTTAAAGATTGTTCTAAATTCAGAAAAGGCTTTCTACGTGTTAGAAAAGTCTCCTCCGAAGGAAGCCCCGGCTGATGTGAGTCCGGAAGAGTTGGCTAAACATGATAAATGGTGGGACCATGATATCAAGGCCAAAAGCTACATGCAGGCTTCGATGTCTGATGAACTTCAGAGGCGATTTGAGGATGCAGTGAATGCTGCTGACATTCACAAGGCCCTCAAGGAACTTTTTGGAGCTCAGTCGAGATCCGAGAGGTATGCGACTGTCAAAGAGCTCATGACATGCCGCATGCGAGATGAGACTTCGGTCCGTGAGCATGGGGTACACATGATTGGACTCATTGAAAAGTTGATAACACTCGATCTAACATTGGAGCACGAACTGAATGCGGACTTATTACTTCTCTCTCTTCCTTCGTTGTTTGACGGTTTTGTGATGAACTTCAATATGAACAAGATAGAGGCCACCCTTGAAGAGATGGTCAATATGCTTGTCACATATGAGGCCACATTAAAGAAGGATAAACCGGTACTCTTGGTAGGCTCCTCTTCTAACTCTAAGAAGGGACCAAGTGCAAAGAGTAAGAAACGTTCTGCCCCACCCAAGAAAACTGGACCCAAGAAGAAGAACAAGACAAAGGCTTCAAACGTGAACAAATATGAAGATGTTTGCCATCACTGCAAGAAACCCAGTCATTGGAAACGTAACTGCAAAGAATATCTCGAGCAGTTGCAAACTGCAAAGGGTATGTTTTATATTGAAATAAATGTTTAACTTAATACTACTTCTTGGGTATTGGATACCGGATGTGGATCTCACATTTGCAATGATTTGCAAGTGATGACAAGAAGTCGTAAGCTTAGGATGGGTGAGACCCAGTTGAGGCTCGGAAATAGTTCTAGAGTTGAAGCCAAAGTTGTGGGAGACGTTTATTTAGTTTTGCAGAACGATTTTAAGTTATTTTTGAGAGATGTTTTATTTGTGCCATATTTGGTTAAAATCATTATTTCCGTTTCTATGCTTGATAGAGATGGTTTTTCTTGCAATTTTGTGAATGAGATTTGCAATATTTACAAGAATGAATGTTTGATTGGATGTGGACAACTTGAAAACGATCTATATAACTTAAAATTAAAAGACGTACCAATTAATTATGTTGATAAACCGGCAACAACAAATAAAAAAAATGATAGTCAAAACCCGGAAAACCTTTGGCATGCTAGGCTAGGTCATATTTCCTTAAGGAGGATGAACAAGCTAGTGGGAGAGGTCATGTTTGATATGTCTGATATTAACTCTCTACCAACTTGTGAGTCCTTCCTAAAATGAAAAATGAATAAAATTCCTTTCAAAGGAAAATCTGAGCGTAGTCAAAATCTGTTGGATTTGATCCATACAGATGTTTGCGGCCCATTTAGTATTGGTACTAAATATGGTTACACCTACTTCATTACCTTTACTGATGATTATTCTAGGTACAGGTATTTATATTTGATGAAATATAAGTCTGAATCATTTGAAAAGTTCAAAGAATTCAAGGCTGAAGTAGAAAACAAACTAGGTAGGAGTATTAAAGAACTTCGATCAAATCGAGGTGGAGAATACTTAAGTACCGAGTTTTTAGGCTATCTAAAAGAGAATGGGATTCTCTCTCAGTGGACTCCTCCTATGACACCTCAGCTAAATGGCATTTTGGAGCGTCGCAATCGAACTTTGTTGGACATGGTTCGATCTATGATGAGCTTCACTGAGCTCCCACCTTTGTTTTGGGGCTATGCACTTGAAACGGCGGTATTGTTGTTAAACAATGTCCACACTAAAGCAGTGAACAAAACTCCATATGAATTATGGACTGGCAAAACTCCTAAGTATTCGTACTTGAGGATTTGGGGATGTCCTGCTTACGTGAAGCAGATAGTGGGAGATAAGTTGGATAGTCGATCCACCTTATGTTATTTTGTGGGGTATCCGAAGAATTCAATCGGATATTATTTCTATCATCCTACCGAAACAAAAGTGTTTGTTTCGAGGAATGCCACCTTCATGGAGAAGAAGTTCTTACTTGATAAGAAAGGCAAGATGATGGAACTCGAAAAAATACGAGAAGAACCCGAGATACAAAATAATGATCCCGCACCTCTGGAACCAATAAATGACACGCCACATCCTAGAAGATCCGAGAGGACTTCTAGACCTCCTATTCGATATGGTCTGCTTATTGAAGGAGATCAAAGTGAACCCGACATTGGATGTGATCCAAGAAACTTCAAGGAAGCAATTTCTGATGTTGATTCGAACTTATGGCTTGAAGCTATGCAGTCGGAAATAGACTCGATGCATACAAACCAAGTTTGGTATTTAGTAGATCCTCTCGATGGAATTGTTCCTATAGGTTGTAAATGGATCTACAAGAGAAAACTTGGGCCTGATGGTAAGGTACTGACCTACAAGGCACGATTGGTAGCAAAAGGTTATACTCAAAGACAAGGTGTTGACTATGATGAAACTTTTTCACCAGTCGCAATGTTCAAGTCCATAAGAATCCTTATTGCCATAGCTGCTTGGTATGACTATGAGATATGGCAAATGGATGTGAAAACTACATTCCTTAATGGAAACATTAAGAAAGAAATCTATATGATGCAGCTCGAGGGATTCACATCCATGGGAAGCAAGCATAAGGTATGCAAGCTTCAGAGATCAATTTATGGTCTCAAACAGGCATCAAGAAGTTGGAACCAAAAATTTGATGAAACAATAAAGGACTTTGGTTTCATCAAGAACCCGGAGGAACCGTGCGTATACAAGAAAGTGGTTAAGGATGCTGTGACATTCTTAGTACTTTACGTTAATGACATCCTACTCATTGGGAATGATGTACGGATGTTGCAGTCAACAAATATATGGTTATCAGGTAGATTCTCGATGAAGGACTTGGGTGAGGCGTCCTATATTCTAGGAATACAGATCTATAGAGATAGATCTAAGAGAATGATAGGACTCACTCAAGCAACCTACATCGACACCATATTGAAAAGGTTTTCTATGGATGAGTCCAAGAGAGGACATCTACCTATGTGCCATGGAGTTTCTCTATCCAAGTCTATGTCTCCCAAGACTGACGAAGAGATAGAGAAAATGACACACATACCATATGCGTCAGCCATAGGGAGTATCATGTATGGGATGATATCTACCAGACCGGATGTGGCCTATGCTCTGAGTGTCACGAGCAGATATCAAGCCAACCCCGGTCAAATGAATTTGAAAGCTGTGAAGGATATTCTTAAGTACTTAAGAATGACTAAGAATGTATTCATGGTTTATGGGAGAAGAGAATTGAAATTGGAAGGCTATACCGACTCTAGCTTCCAAAGCGACGTGGATGACTCGAAATCAACCTCTGGATTTGTATTCATGCTCAATGGAGATGCTGTCTCTTGGAAGAGTTCCAAGCAGGAAACCACAGCGGATTCCACCACTGAGGCAGAATACATTGCAGCATCAGCTGCTGCTAAAGAGGCCGTTTGGATGAGGAATTTCGTCCAAGAGTTGGGGGTCATTCCTGAAGCTGTTGGTCCAGTCCCGGTGTACTGTGACAACACTGGTGCCGTTGCTCAGGCAAAGGAACCAAGGTCTCATCAAAGATCCAAACACATACTGAGGAAATACCACATCATCCGGGAGATCGTGGAAAGAGGAGACATCGCTGTCGAGAGAGTGGCCTCTGCAGACAATATCGCTGATCCACTTACTAAGCCCTTGCCAGGACCATTATTTGACAAACATCGCGAAGCAATTGGACTACGTAGTATGACTAGTTGGCTTTAGGGCAAGTGGGAGATTGAAAGAGTGGGTGCCCGATTAGCCAACTTGTGGCTAAGGGTTTTTGTGACTCTATGTGTAAACAATATTTGTTTAATATAATTTACACTTTTATATTGGCATTTACTTTATCTTTTATCATATTATTATGTTGTGACGTACTATACGATGTTTAGATAAAGACCTTGAATATACTAGAGTGCATGTAAGATGTGATAGTAGAATTGAATGACTATCATGAAACACATCTTATAATCACTGTATATTCTAAACAAGTTCCTAGTCAATTGAGTCGTCCGCTAATAAGGATAAGGATCGCTCGAGATTGAGACTAGAATTTGCGATGCCTAGTACCACGTTTCATTGGTATAGAACATAGATATGTTCGAAGCATGCAAATGGATATTCATATGATGGATGATCGAACTATCCTATTCGGACTTTCCAAGTGGTTATCATTAATTGAGTGGATAAGTCCGCAGTTTTAGTTGTACACCATTAGTCCTTACTACTTGAAACATCATGGAGACTCTATATTTTAGTACTGTACTTTGACTCGTTTACCGACTCTATGAGGGTCATTAGGTGTCGAGATTGGGTACAGTTACGACACATATAGGAGTCAATGCTTTGTTGTCAAGGATTCACCACACGCTTGCGAGTGTGGATATCCTATGCGATCTGAGGAGATATTAGTGTGACAAATCTCTGGCCAGAGTACATGATGTGCTTTAGGTTACTTGGTTTCCTAGTAGCACATGCGATGTCACTATTTGATCTTCAAGATGCATTGCATAGTTATCGAATCTCGAATGACTTTCGATGTACCAATGGTTGTTGATTCGATCGGGATATATTGATGAAGGGACCGTACTATACGCTAACCAAAACCTATTGGTTCTTGCAGGCACTATCAGTGATATCTAGGGAATCATGGGGCGATGTTGCTAGGCGCTCTTACCATGATTCGATGGGTAAGTCGGAAATTGTTGTTCCGAGTCACAAGGAGTTGTGAGCCCATGTCTAGCTGTATCCCTGAACCATTGAGGGTTACACAAGTAATGGATTTCTAATCCCCGTTGAGATAGTTGAATTTAAAGAGTTAAATTTGGCGAAAGAGAAGTTGGACTTCTTATAATAAAACAAAGAGAGTAAGGTTTCCTAAAATGACATAGGGATGGGCATTTTTGGAAATCACTGAATTCAGATTCAGAAAAATTATCTTGACTTTAAAAGGTGCAGAAATGGTTTCTGTGCACATTGGTGAAATCGGTTTATCAATCGGAGTCATGATGAATTTTATATTAATTTCTATAATAACAGGCTTGGCTTGTTGGGCTTAAGTTATGACTAATGGGCCCTAAGGTATTATTGTCCTATTAGACATATAATTTAGTCCAGTACAAAAATTATATATAGGAGTTGATGGGATTTTCGAACTACAAACACATCTATAGTTTTCGAAAATCCTAGATTAATTCTAAGGAGAATTTTCAAACTCTGTCTCCCTTTTGTGAGAGAATTCAGTCTGTGATTTTTCAAAAATTACATTCTGAATTGACAGATCAAATCTATAAATCTCTTCAATAAACATCTGATTGATTTCTAGTGCAATCAATCAGAGGGTTTCAGTTTTCTATTCGTGGACCTAATTAAGGAGTTGATCGAGCGAGTCATCGGTTCCTGTGATTTACAACAAGAGCAGATTTAATCTGTTGGAGTCCATAGTTCAAGCCATAGCTTGAAGAGGTAAAATTATAATTTTTTTAATTATTTTACTTGTTTATTTTAATCGTAAGAATTTGATACTCATGATATGGAATCATTCCATATTAGAAAAGAAAAATTTTTAAACTTCCGCTGCTCCGGGTATCAGATCTGACTGATCTGAAAACGTGTTCCAACATATTTTGCAATTTTCGGAAATTTCAGGGACTAAAACAAAAATATGGCATTTGTTATAATATCCTAGCATGTTGACTTGTCTTAACTCATCCATCATCTTCTCCATATCGGTTTCCTCCATTAAATCTTGGTAAACGTTTCTTCAAGCTTTTATTTTCCGGTTTTTGCTCGATCCGTCCGTTAGAATTTATTTTTCTAAGGAATATTAGCGATCACGGCAGAGAGAGCTTCGTTCTATCATAAGTTTTTCTTCAATTAGTTATACTTCTATTTTCGGATTTTGTTAGAATCGACTGAGTTTCTGTTATGTTCTTGAGCTAGTTCTTATCGTTTATTCTTAATCAATTTTGAAATAGAGTGTCGTTCGGATTTGTTATGATTTTTGGAAGCATAATTCAAAAAATTGGATTTTGAGATGTGTTGGATATTTATTTTTTATTTATGTTTGAGCATTGGTTTGAGTTGTTTGCAATGCTATACTGATGTCTGTGTTTTCATTTTGATCAATTTATAGCCGTTATGCCGTTGGTTTGAGTTTTGGGATTTGAACCATTTGAGTTGTTGAAATTTTGGCTATTGGGTTGTTCGTCTTTGTTGATCTTCTTTTGCCTCCGTCTGGAAATATGATCCAAATTTAGCTACCAGATATCTTCACCAAAAAGACAGATCAGCACAAGAACTCGTAATTTAAGTCTAAATAAAAGATTAATTTATAGAGTAGAATTCTTATTATAAAATGCAATCGCTAATTCTTTTTCGTAATCGCAAATTATAGGTTGAGATATCTATGTGATATTCATCTAAAAAGCCTTTTTTATTAAACGATAAAGTTTTTAATCAACAAAGAAAAATGAAAATTCTTAAAAGATAAGATCAATTTAGAAGCACTTTATTTATTGGAAATCTAGCAGACAGAATTTCATTGGTCTAATTCGAAACCTTACAGATTCTTTTGATGTCTGTTGAGCCCAGAGTTAGCAGAAGTCGAACGTCGAATAGATTAGACGAAGAGCGGTAAAGAGTTTACCTTGAGCGTTTGTTGTTTTTTTTGTTTGTATAGATTTTGATATAACTTCTTTTGTAGCTTATCCAGAGTTGGAGCTATTTGAATCGAAGGGTGCAAAGAGTCATCGTTTAAGCAGGATAGAACACTCGAGACAGATGGTTCTTGAGTTTTCCTTAGATCACATACTTGAATCAATACTTGTTCTAAAATGGGGAACTTGTATTTTGTTGTTTGAACTTTTGTTATATGTCTTAATGCTTTACGTTTTTCTTATGCATTCATCTCGAGCCTAAATCTTCGATTTCAGCGGGCTGTACTCCCTTTTTGTTTAGACGTTTTGGGGGCTATATTGCGAGTGGTCTGGGTTGTAGAAGTTCACCTAGTGTTAGAATACTCCTTATAGTCGCACCAAAGTCTAGGGGATTGAGATACGTGGCACCACCTTGATTAGGAGAGTTTGTGAGTTGTTACGTGATCTCATCCTCGGGATCCCAAAAGCATAGCAGCAAGTTCTTGATTATCAGAATTGATATCCCAATTTTAAATACATGTATTTCATTCGTATTAACATTGAATATGTTGTCTATATATCATGTTTTTGATATATTACTTGATATTGCATGTTATGTTGCTTTTACTGGGAATATATTTCTCACCGGAGTTATCCGACTATTGCTTTGTTTTGTATGTGTACTTGGCAACAGGTGGGGCAGGATCGAGTCAGCGGAGACATGGTTAACATCAAGATCAAGGAATAGAAGTGAGACTCGGTTTAGAAGTCGAAAATCATGTCAATCTAGTTATATGTTGGAACATGGTTAGAACTCGAACTTCTTAATATTTGTTGTATCGTTTATGCGAGTATTGAGGTTCTGTTTTTTTGTTGCATGTATTTTGTACCTCACTATGTATTGAATGGATTTATTAAGTTGAGTTGGCAAGTTATTTTCTGGTTTTTTTTCAGAGCTGCCATCGCTCGATCGGTAGAGTTTGACCGATCGAGCGAGAGTGTTGTAGCCTATGTTCTGTTTTTGTAAAGGCTTGCCCGCTCGATTGGTTGAGTTTTACCGATTGAGCGGAGCAGGTCATGTGGCGGGTACCAAAGTTGGAAACCATGCTCGCTCGATCGGTTGAGTTACCGATTGAGCGAGGCCCTGTTCTTCAAAAAAAAATTTCTTTTTATTATTTTCTTTTTAATCTTGGATCTTGTATGTTTAATTCTTGTTTAACCCAAGATTAGATGATTAGAACCGAGGTCTCACATTAAGTGGTGTCAGAGCAAAAAGTTCTTGGTTGAACTAGAAGTGAGTGGGGTAGATCGAGTCCGCGTGTATTGGCTCCTCGCATGTGTTTGAGTTATTTATATTATTATTTAAATTCCACGTGAGCATGATTTATTATTTGATAATTAATTGAACTACATGATTATGTGATTTAAATTTTAAAGCATGGACTACTTGAGATATAACTGTTTGTTTATCGACTTGTATCCGAAATTCTGAGAGGTTGAAGGGCACCGAATTGTAGTGATTGAGATATCTTGTGTCCTAACCTTTGATTATCAGATGGGTCCTCGTCGAGTAATTAACAGAAACCCACCGCCAGTTACTCCTCCGAACGAGCAGGCTAGTATTGAAACTGATCAGATGGATGCCACAGCGGCGCCTATGGAAACCTTACTGAAGAGGTTTCAGTCGTTTAACCCGCCAATCTTGCAGGGTACAGAGAATATTGTTGACTGTGAGAGCTGGTTGGACGACATTGATCAGTTGTTTGATTCCCTTGATTATTCAGATGACCGTCGAACCAGGTTAGTCATTCATCAGCTGCGGGGTGTTGCTAAGAACTGGTGGATCACGAATCGAGGTACAACTATTAACTGGAATCTTTTCAAATCTGAGTCTTATAAGAATTTTTTCCCAGTTTCATACCGAAAGAATAAGGGAGCCGAGTTTGCCACTCTGAGGCAAGGAAACTTGAATATCGAGGAGTATGTAGCCAGGTTTGATAGTTTGCTGAGATTTGCACCGCACATTGTCGACAACAAAGAAGAAAAAGCCGACCAGTTCATTAATGGTTTGAACCTCGACATCTTCATGTTGGTAAACACTGCTAGGCCTGATAATTTTGCGGATTCCCTGAATCATGCCAAGGGAGCTGAAGCAGGTTTGTTGAGACAGAGAGAAGCTCCGTTTGTGCCTCAGCAACCGAGACAGTCTCAAAATCAACTGCCTCTGTAACACAATCAGCCATTACAGTATCAGAAACAACCATAAAGGTATGAAGGAGGAAGCAATGAGGGTAACAGAAAGGATCATTTCAGAGCGAAAGGGAAACAGTTCAAAAAGATCATTTGAGAGCGAAAGGAAAACAATTCAAGAAGCCAGGAACAGTTCTTCTAGCTCCAGTGGCTCCAAGCAGTTTGGTTCAGGACAGAGTTCTGGATTTTCATATTTGTTATGCAACAAGTGTGGAGGCAGACACTCCCAAAAGCAGTGTGTAGGAGTCTTAGAGAACTGCAATATCTGTCAACAGCCAGGACACTTTGCTAAGGTGTGTCCTCAGCGAGGTAAAGATCGAGCTCAGATTCGGAGTTCTTCTAGAACTTCAGCTCAGACTGAGATGCAGAATTCTGTGGTTCACTCCTTCCAGCCTCAGCAACAGAATTGACAGGGAGGTAACCCCAATGCGAACCAGCCTTCGAGACAGTAGGCACGAGTCTTTGCTTTGACTGAGGATCAGGCTTAGGCTGCACCTGACGATGTTATAGCAGGTAACTGTTCGATTTTCGGTTATTCTGCTCATGTATTGATAGATATGGGTGCGTCTCACTCTTTTATATCTGAGAAATTTGTTTTGATGCATATCTTGCCTTGTGAGCCTTTACCTGCTGTAGTAGCTAATACTTCACCTTTGGGTGGGGGAATTGTGCCCGTAAGATTGGTTCGGAACTGTGAACTTTGTTTTGAAAGTAACGTGATTATTTTCGATTGTATTGTGCTTGGGTTGTCAGATTTTGACTGTATTATCGGTATAGATGCTTTGACCAAGTACAGGGCTACCGTTGACTGTTTTCAGAAAGTAGTCCGTTTTAGACCGAAGATGGCAGAGGAGTGGAAATTATTTGGTAAGGGTTCTTGATCCAGAATTCTTCTAATATCTTTTTTGTTGATGACTCATTTGCTACAGAGAGGAGCAGAGGGATTCTTGATCTATGTAGTGGATGCCTTGAAATCTAGCCCGGAATTGGTTGATATATCAGTGGTTAGAGAGTTTGCTGAAGTCTTTCCGGACGAGATTCCTGGATTGCCGCCTATTTGAGAGATCGAATTCAGCATTGATTTATTGTCAGGTACTCAACCTATTTCCAAAGCTCCTTATCGTATGGCACCGGTCAAATTGAGTGAATTGAAAGAACAGTTTGAGGATTTTATTTCCAAGGGATACATCAGACCTAGTGGGTCGCCTTGGGGTGCTCCTGTCCTCTTTGTTCGGAAGAAGGATGGTTCTATGCGGCTCTGTATTGATTACCGTCAACTGAACCAAGAGATGGTAAAGAACAGGTATCCTTTACCCCGAATAGATGACCTTTTTGATCAACTGCAGGGTTCTTATGTCTATTCAAAGATTGATCTGAGGTCGGGATATCATCAGCTGAGAGTGCAAGGGGAAGATATTCCAAAGACCGCATTCAGAATGAGGTATGGTCATTTCGAGTTTATAGTCATGCCGTTTGGTTTAACTAACGCTCCAGCGGTTTTTATGGGTTTGATGAACCGTATCTTTCAGCGTTATTTGGATGATTTTGTTATTATCTTCATCGATGATATTTTTATCTATTCGAAGAACCGTACTGACCATGCAGAGCATTTGAGGATCGTTTTGCAGATTTTGCGGGCTGAACAGTTGTTTGCCAAGCTGTTTAAGTGTGAGATATGGTTGGACCGAGTTGCCTTCCTCGGTCATATTATTTCAGGAGATGGGATTTCTGTCGATCCCAGCAGGATCGAAGCAGTCATGAATTGGCCTAGACCGACATCAGTGCCTGAGATCCGAAGCTTTATGGGTTTAGCTAGTTATTATCGTCGATTCATCAAATGATTCTCATCTATTGCCAAGCCAATTATCCAGCTGACTCAGAAGAATGCGCCTTTTATCTGGACTGCAGATTGTGAGGCTAGTTTTGTTGATCTGAAGAAGAGACTGACCAGTACTCTGATTCTTTCTATTCCATCAGGTACTGGAGATTTTACCGTCTATTGTGATGCTTCTCACCAAGGCTTGGGTTGTGTTCTTATGCAGCATAAGCATGTGATAGCGTATGCATCGAGGCAGCTGAGGCCGCACGAGACTCATTATCCGGTTCATGATCTTGAACTCGCTGCGATCATTTTTGCTTTGAAGATCTGGCGTCACTATCTTTATGGTAAGTCTTTCGAGATCTTTTCTGATCATAAGAGCCTTAAGTATTTGTTTTCATAGGCAGAACTGAATATAAGACAGAGAAGATGGTTAGATTTGTTGAATGATTTCGATTGTGAAATCAAATACTACCAGGGAAAGTCAAATGCAGCTGCAGATGTCTTGAGCCGAAAGCTTTGTTCTTTATCTCTTTCTACTATCGGTGTTTCTCAGTTGATCGATGATTGTTGCACTTCTGGTTTGGAGTTTGAAACATATAGGAGGACTATTAGAGTATTTGCTATCCAAGCCGAGCCAGAGTTATTTATTTTGATCAAAGAAGCACAGAAGTCTGATCCGAGCAATCAGGTTTCAGTACAAAAAGTCAGATCATGGCATCAGTCTGAATTCAAGGTTAGAGATGATGTTTTGTTTGTGAATAATCATATTGTTGTGCCCGATGTTTCGAAGTTGAGGCAGCGTATTCTCCAAGAGGCACATTGCAGTCGGTTCAGTATTCATCTTGGAGGTCGGAAGATGTACAATGATATGAAGAATTAGTTCTGGTGGAAGAAGATGAAGAGCGATGTTGCGAGATTTGTATCCCGATGTTTGAATTGTCAGCAGGTGAAAGTGGAGAGAAAGCGATCGGGTGGTCTGTTGCACAGTTTATCTGTTCCTGAATGAAAGTGGGATCACATTTTGATGGATTTCATCACGAAGCTACCGCAATCTGTTCGAGGATGCGAGGCTATTTGGGTAGTGATCGACAGATTGACGAAGTCTGCTTGCTTTATTTCGTATAGGATGATGTATCGTCATGATCAAATGGCCGAGTTGTATGTTAGCAACGTTTTGAGATTGCATGGTGTGCCAAAATCGATAGTGTCGGATCAAGACCCTAGATTCACCTCGCACTTTTGGCACAGTCTTCAAGAGGCACTTTGTAAGGCCCGAAAATATTAAGTTCTTAATTACGGGATTTAAGATTTAAATTCCGAATAAAAGTGAAAAGATGAATTTAAGAATTTATGAAAATTAGAGATTTCAATTTCGGGTCAGAAATATTTAATTTGAGGATTTTCGGATTTTAAGATTTTAATATCCGTAATTCTTAAATTAAAAGATTAAAAATATTTGAATTGATATTTATGAAATTTAATATGTGAATTCCAAGATGATAAATATCAAAGATTGAATTTGAGGATGAAATCCGAGCAAGGACCCATTTGCAAATATTGAGCAATTCAAGTACTAAAATGCGATAAGGTCCAAAATGATTTAATTTTAATCCGAGAATATTTAATTTTAGAATATTTAGAGTTTAGAATTAAATTCTATTATTCTTAAATTATTTAGGATTGAAATTTAATTAAATCGCTTGTCCAGGGACTCATTTGCAATTAGGCCAAAGTTTAGGGACCAAAGTGCAATTTTGCTTGCAACTTGCAATGTATAAACGTGTAAAGGGAGGAATTATCAGATTCTCAGCCCACAAAATTCAGAAATGGCCGAGAGGGTGGAAAAATAAGGGTTAAGCCATTTTCAACCCTTTAAGTTTCGATATCTTTTGATCCGCCCGGTAGAATTTCCGATTGAGCATATATTTGCGATCACAGCTCCGAGTGCTACGTTTTGACATAAGTTTTATAAAGTTCTACCATGTTTGAATATTAAGTTGTTGTTAGAATTATGATTTGATTGTATATACATGTTCTAGCATATACGACGATAGCATATCTAAGACGGCTCGAGAAAAGATCGTCGTTTGAACATGATTTCGATTTTTGTAAGAATTTTCAAAAATCTGGATTTTTGGGGGCTGACATTCACGTGTTGTGCTGCTGAAATTGATGATGTTATATTGTTAGGATGATGATCATATTGATGTTTATGCTTTTGGAAAGACCGAAATCGTATCGTTACGCCGCCGGTTCAAGATTTTGAATTGCTATGCATTCTAAAGGTCTAGAACTCATCTTCAAGTTATTGTGGATGAATTGACTATGTGATTATGTTGAGAATGAAGATATAATGATATTTGAATCAAAAGATTTATCGGACTCGAATAGTTGCGACGTCGGTTTGAATTTCGATTGTATTAGTAAGATTTGAACTATATAAGCTTTAAATAAACATCGATTCAGATTGAAAATTGATGTTTAGATATGTTATAATCTATTTCAGATTTGAATTGAAGATTATCGAAGTCGAATCACGAGTTCGAGTTCGAATGACTTGAAGTGTTGAAGTTGAAACAAGACTACCTTCAAGTAGCACTGATTGAAATGAGCAGCATTGTATGACCGATTTGGCTAGCGTTGAGATGATCAGCATTGGCAACAGATTCAAGAGGTTTGAATCGCGATGAAAGGTATGAATCGACATTATTCTTGCCAGGTATAACAACTCGAGAACGTGGTGGTTTTCGAGTTATCCTAAAATCACATACTTAGTTGTTTCAGTGCTCTTATGTGATTTACTTGCTTTTATTGGTGTAGTAGCCCGTACCATAATTGAGTAATTAAAGGATTAATGCTAATTAAATAAATTGGGTATCGGACGGATCGGAAGCTCCGAACAGGATCGGAAGCTCCGATGAGCGATCGGAGGCACCGATAATATTACGTCAGGCATGACGTGTGGTTGGATCGGAAGCTCCGATCACCCCTATTCGGAGTCAACAAGTGATATTTTGACACGTGGCAGATCAGGATCTTCGGAAGCTCCGATGGCAGGATCGGACGTTTCGATTGAGGTTCGGACGTTCCGATCAAGGATCGGAAGTTCCGATCATTGTCTATAAATAGAGGGCCGAGGCTTCATTTCCAATTGCCAATTCCGAGTATTTCCCTCTCCTTTCTAGTCTATTCGAGTAGTTCTAGCCTTCCTAGGCTTGACCCGGCGTTCGGTAGTCGTAGCGGAGTTGTGCCCAAGTTCTGGAGGCATCGACATCAAAGGGCTAACGACGGACGAAGGTATAGCTTTTGCTTCCTATAAATATTTAGGAGTATGCAATAGCTTAGTTAAGGCTTTTAGAGCACTTTAATGATAGTAGTATCATTTGGCAGTGTAGAGCAGACTATAGGCGTGGACCTAGAGTTGGTAGAGCTTGCACTGATTTGAGGTACGAAAGTACTGTTCAAGATATCCTGACTGAGTATGCATGTATTATGTGGCTGCATGGTTTATATGTCATTGATTTATGCTGCATTCATTTGCATACTGAGCTATCTCCTTCGAGATGTCTGTTAGTAGGGTTTTTCCCTATCCTGTTAGTGGTTGGACTTCCATCGATTTGGGTCCGGCATATCCACTGGTATTATGGTATGGGAGCCACCTCCTGAAGCGACGACACAGCGTGCTACATACCAGGGCCCGATCTGTCTATGTTATCTGATCCATGACCTCGAGTTTATAGGGAGTTCACTTTGCATGCATGTATACTCATACTCTCGTACTGAGCGTTTTATGCTCACGTCTCGTACTCTGTGTTTCTGGACACCCTATTCCATGGGGCAGGTTTGCGATTGGACGAGGAGGGTGGATCCAGGAGGGGCTAGTCAGTGGTTGGCCAGCTGGAGCTTTGTCTAGGTTTTATTACTGTTGTTTGGGTTGATACAGCTATTCGATTTGGTTGTATATCATTTGGATAAATTACAGATTCCTTTACTTGGGATTTTATAATGTTTATGGTTTCCGCAGTTTTATTCTGATATCTGTTTAATTAAGTTAATTGCATGACTAAGTTCTGTTTAATAGTTGATCCGGGTAAGGGTCACTACATTTATGGTATCAGAGCATGCAAAAGAATTCTTGGGATTTAGTCTCATCATGAGGTATTTTTGTAGATGGCAAATCGTGACGGCCGGAGTTCTCATGGCAGTATTGGTGGGCGTTGGGGTGATGCTGACCGGGAGCCTCATCGAGAACAGCTTCATCGTCATCATGACGACGAGCGTTTCACTGTGCATCGATTCTTAGCTATGGGTCTTAAGCCCTTAGTTGGAGGTGAGTCTCCGGAGGATGCGGAGAACTGGTTAGACCGCATGGAGACGACTTTTCAGACTTTCCACTGCACCGAGGAGCAGAAGATGGAGACCCTTGTCTATCTTCTGGATGGGCGAGCCCGTAGGTGGTGGAGGTTTACTTCTGCACCCTTTATTACGGCGAGAGGAGTGGCCACCTGGGCCGAGTTCCGCACAGCTTTCCAAAAACGGTATTTTCCTCCTGCACTCCGTCAGTCGAAGGCAGGCGAGCTACTGAGTCTGCGACAGGGAGCCATGTCTATTGATGAGTATCAGCAGAGATTCTTTGATCTGCTATCTTATTGCCCCGAGATTGCTGATAGCTCAGAGATGAAGTATAATCTGTTCCTTCAGGGCTTTAACCCTGAGATCCATGACCGTGTGGTGGTTGGCGACGACATGTCCTACGAGGGTTTGGTGAGCCGTTGTCACCAGGCAGAGGACAGCATTCGGCGGAACATGTCTTTCCCTCAGTCGAGGCCTGCTAGTTCTTTGGGTCCCCGTGCCCAAACTTTCAAGAAGTCTGGATCTAATTCTTTTTCCTCTGGCTCTACTGGTGTTGTCCGTTACGGTAAGAAGGACAAGTGTGATCACTGTGGGAAGAACCATCCATCCGACAAGTGTCGTAGAGCTTCTGGAGCTTGTTTCCGTTGTGGAGAGACTGGTCATATCCGGAGGGAATGTCCACTGTCTGGGGGAGGCGGTTCTGGTTCAGGTTCAGGATCGGGTTCTCAGGCCACCGTTCAGCAGAGGTCGCAGGGACAGCCTGCTGGGAGTTCTCATTTGAGGCCACGAGCTTCTGGCCAGGTGTTTGCCTTGAGGCATGATCAGGTAGTGGAGGAGAATGAGAAAGTCATCACAGGTACATTTCTGCTTTATGTTATACCTGCTCTTGTACTTATTGACACTGGTGCATATCATTCCTTCATTTCTGCATGTTTTGTTAAGAGGCATAAGTTACCATGCATTGCACTAAACGTAGTGATGTCTGTTTCTACTCCGACGGGCCAATCTGCTTTGGCTAAGCGTCTAGTGATGGGTTGCCCTTTAGAGTTTGAAGGGAACATTCTGTTAGCAAATCTCATGGTCCTGGCGATGGACGATTTTGATTGCATTCTGGGAATAGATATGTTGACTACCTATCGAGCTTCAGTGGACTGCTATCAGAGATTAGTACGCTTTCATCCGGAGGGGAGTGAGAGCTGGTTTTTCTATGGTGAGGGAGCGCGACCCCCGATGCCTTTGGTATCAGCTTTGAGAGCCTGTCGAGCTTTAGAGTCTGGCGGGGAAGGCTACCTTATCTATGCAGTTGATTTGTCCGCTGAGAGTATTGGGATAGAGAGCATTCCTGTTGTGGATGAATTTCCAGATGTATTTCCTGATGAGATTCCGGGTTTTCCTCCTGCTAGGGAAGTCGAGTTTGGCATAGATTTGATGCCGGGTACTTCGCCTATTTCTAGAGCACCGTATCGTCTGGCTCCGTCAGAGATGCGTGAGTTGAAGAATCATATACAGGACCTTTTGGACAAGGGGTATATTCATCCTAGTGTATCTCCTTGGGGAGCTCCTGTTCTCTTCGTGAAGAAGAAGGATGGGTCGATGCGGCTGTGCATTGACTATCGGTAGCTGAATCGAGTCACTGTGAAGAACAAGTATCCATTGCCTCGTATTGATGACTTGTTTGATCAGCTGCAGGGAACGTCAGTTTACTCCAAGATTGACTTGAGATCTGGGTATCATCAGTTGAGAGTCCGTGATCAGGACGTAGCCAAGACTGCATTCCGTACTCGCTATGGGCATTACGAGTTTCTAGTAATGCCATTTGGTTTGACTAATGCGCCGGCTATATTCATGGATTTGATGAACCGTGTCTTCAGGGAGTATTTGGACAAGTTTGTCGTGGTCTTCATTGACGACATCTTGGTGTATTCACATAATACGGAAGAGCATGTTTCTCACTTGCGGTTGGTACTGCAGACTCTTCGAGATGAGCAGTTGTACGCCAAGCTGAGCAAGTGTGAGTTTTGGTTGGATAGAGTGGTCTTTCTTGGCCATATCATATCCAGGGAGGGGATTTCTGTTGATCCAAGCAAGATTGAAGCGGTACTTAATTGGTCGCGTCCGATGACAGTTGCTGAGATCCATAGTTTTCTGGGTCTAGCAGGGTATTATCGTCGTTTCATTCTGAACTTCTCTCAACTAGCTTGACCTTTGACGCAGCTTACCCGCAAGGGTGTGGATTTCGAGTGGTTCTCCGAGTGTGAGGAGAATTTCTGTGAGCTTCGACGGCGGTTGACTTCTGCGCCGGTGTTGGCATTACCGTCAGGATCTTGAGGGTATGTGGTATACACTGATGCTTCTCTTCAGGGGTTAGGTTGTGTCCTGACTCAGAATGGGCATGTGATCGCATACGCTTCTAGACAGCTGAAGCTTCACGAGGACAACTATCCAGTCCATGATTTGGAATTGGCAGCCATTGTGTTCGCTTTGAAGATCTGGTGTCATTATCTGTATGGCGAGAAATTTGAGATCTTCACCGACCATAAGAGTCTCAAGTATTTGTTCACTCAGGCAGAGTTAAACATGAGGCAGAGATGTTGGATGGACTTGCTTAAAGACTATGATTGCGAGATAAAGTACCATCCGGGAGCTGCTAATCTCACCGCTGATGCCTTGAGTCGCAAGGTGTGACTATCCGCACTTCAGACTTGTTCGATGTCTAGTGCGATCAGTGACTGTTGTACTTTAGGTTATACCTTCAAGCATAAGAAAGGTATGCAGAGTATCCAGATGTTTGCGATATTATCTGAGCCAGCCTTGTATTCGCGGATCCGAGATGCTCAGATGTCCGATTCGAAGACCCAGCATTTAGCTCGTCTAGCTAACGAGGGTAGCTCGTCTGGATTTCATTATCAGTCAGATGGCTTTTTGTGTTTGTCTGGTAGGCTTGTGATTCCACAGGATGAAGAGTTGCGAGAGGAGATTTTGTCGCAGGCACATCGCACTAAGTTGAGTATTCATCCTGGGAGCAACAAGGTGTACAAGGATCTACGTACTCGTTTCTGGTGGAAGGGAATGAAACGCAGTGTTTATCAGTTTGTTTCGAGATGTTTGGTGTGTCAGCAGGTCAAGGCAGAGCACCGACGACCTGGAGGATTGCTTCACAGTCTGCCTATTCCTGAATGGAAATGGGAGTTTATCACAATGGACTTTGTGACCCATTTGCCGGTATCCCCGAGGAAGTGTGATGCTATCTGGGTTGTAGTGGACCGACTCACCAAGTCAGCGCATTTCATTGCCTATAGCCGAGAGTACTCTGTGTGCACGGATGTATATTCAGGAGATCGTTCGACTTCATGGAGTGCCTGTGAGCATTGTCAGCGATCGGGACCCCAGGTTCACTTCTAGATTCTGGGGGAGTGTTCAGCGTGCGATGGGTACTACTCTCAGTTTGAGTACTGACTATCATCCGGAGACTGATGGTCAGTCAGAGCGCACTATCCGTACTTTGGAGGATATGCTTAGAGCGTGCGTCATGGATTTTGGTTCAGCCTGGCAGGATCATTTGCCGTTGATCGAGTTCGCGTACAACAACAACTATCATACTAGTATTGGGATGGCACCTTTTGAGGCGTTGTACGGACGACGTTGTCGTACTCCACTCTTCTGGGAAGAAGTGGGGGAGAGACAGGCTGAGGGACCGGAGTTTATCCAGCAGGCGATAGACATTGTTGATCAGATCAAGAAACGGATTAAGACTGCACAGGATCGTCAGGCCAGCTATGCTAATATCAAGCGTAGGCCTTTGCAGTTCGATGTCGGAGAGAAAGTGTTTCTGAGAGTGTCACCTTTCCGCAAGATTCTCAGATTTGGCCTTAAGGGAAAGTTGTCTCCCAGGTTTATCGGTCCGTTTGAGATCTTGGAGAGCATTGGCGATTTGGCTTATCGACTAGCTTTACCACCGCATCTATCCAGTATTCACGACGTGTTACACGTATCTCTGTTGCGACGGTATGTGGCGGATGAATCTCATATTCTGCAGCGGTCTGAGGTTCAGGTGAACAAGGATTTGACCTATGTTGAGAAACCTATTCGTATCCTGGATTATAAGGATAAGGTTTTACGGAACAAAGTCATTCCTTTGGTTTTAGTTCAGTGGCAACGCCGAGGCACTGAGGAAGCTACTTGGGAGCTTGAGGACAAGATGCGTGAAGACCATCCTGAGTTGTTTTGATTTCATTCTTTAAGTGTATTCAGTTGCAAACTCTGTAAATGTTTGATTTGAATAAAGAATGTTTCTGATTTCTGTTTTGCATTCGGTACTTAAGATCTGATTTCGAGGACGAAATATCTTAACTGGGGGAGAATGTAGTAGCCCGTACCCTAATTGAGTAATTAAAGGATTAATGCTAATTAAATAAATTGGGTATCGGACGGATCGGAAGCTTCGAACAGGATCGGAATCTCCGAACAGGATCGAAAGCTCCGATGAGCGATCGGAGGCACCGATAATATTACGTCAGGCATGACGTGTGGTTGGATCGGAAGCTCCGATCACCCCTATCCGGAGTCAACAAGTGATATTTTGACACGTGGCAGATCAGGATCTTCGGAAGCTCCGATGGCAGGATCGGACGTTCCGATCGAGGTTCGGATGTTCCGATCATTGTCTATAAATAGAGGGCCGAGGCTTCATTTCCAATTGCCAATTCCGAGTATTTCCCTCTCCTTTCTAGTCTATTCGAGTAGTTCTAGCCTTCCTAGGCTAGACCCGGCGGTCGGCGAGGTGTTCGGTAGTCGTAGCGGAGTTGTGCCCAAGTTCTGGAGGCATCGACATCAAAGGGCTAACGACGGACGAAGGTATAGCTTTTGCTTCCTATAAATATTTAGGAGTATGCAATAGCTTATTTAAGGCTTTTAGAACACTTTAATGATGGTAGTATCATTTGGAAGTGTAGAGCAGACTATAGGCGTGGACCTAGAGTTGGTAGAGCTTGCACTGATTTGAGGTACAAAAGTACTGTTCGAGATATCCTGACTGAGTATGCATGTATTATGTGACTGCATGGTTTATATGTCATTGATTTATGCTGCATTCATTTGCATACTGAGCTATCTCCTTCGAGATGTCTGTTAGTAGGGTTTTTCCCTATCCTGTTAGTGGTTGGACTTCCATCGATTTGGGTCCGTTATATCCACTGGTATTATGGTATGGGAGCCACCTCCTGAAGCGACGGCACAGCGTGCTACATACCAGGGCCCGGTCTGTCTCTGTTATCTGATCCTTGACCTCGAGTTTATAGGGAGTTCACTTTGCATGCATGTATACTCATACTCTCGTACTGAGCATTTTATGCTCACGTCTCGTACTCTTTGTTTCTGGTCACCCTATTCCATGGGGCAGGTTTGCGATTGGACGAGGAGGGTGGATCCAGGAGGGGCTAGTCAGTGGTTGGCCAGCTGGAGCTTCGTCTAGGTTTTATTACTGTTGTTTGGGTTGATACAGCTATTCGATTTGGTTGTATATCATTTGGATAAATTACAGATTCCTTTACTTGGGATTGTATAATGTTTATGGTTTCCGCATTTTTATTCTTATATCTGTTTAATTAAGTTAATTGCATGCCTAAGTTCTGTTTAGTAGTTGATCCGGGTAAGGGTCACTACAATTGGTATCCTTGATTACTTACATGCATATAAATATATTCTTGATGTGTTCAAGATGTTGCTTTAGCTTATGTATGATTTAATGCATCCAAATTGTGTTGCATTCATCTTGAACCCTACCTTGAATAGCACAGAGGGCAGAATGGCCTAGAGTGCATATGACGTTTGGAGAACTGTAGTTGAGTGGAATGGAATGTAGATTTACTTCCAGAGTCAGATGACTCATGGCACGGAATATAGATTTATATCCCGAGCTATATGACTCACTATAGTTGCACCAAAGTCAGGGAAATTGAGATATTTAACACCAACTCGATTGGAAGAGTCGGTGGTTAGTTAAAGATTTTATTCCCTGGAATCCCAAGAACTAAACTTATTGGTATCAGATTTGATAGCCTTTTCCTTGGCACATGCATTGCATTTATGCATTAACCTAGAGTTTTCTATGGTTTAGATTATGCAGTTATAAATGCTAGCATGTTGTAATACGCTATTCTAGATATGAAGGTATGCTATTGCTGTAGATGAATCGTTATGCTTTAAGAATTTAAGAATAGATGATGGTTCTATGATCTACATGTTATTACATGTTTTATGATTTTAGATTAGTATGGCATATAGATTCCATATGCTTTCATGATGTATATGCATGTCTTTCATACTGAAATTTATTCTCACCGGAGTTATCCGGCTGTTGCTTTGTTTGTATGTGTGCATTGCATCAGGTTGGGGCAAGATCAAGCTAGAGTTGGCTTGGATAGCTTGAGAAGAGAGATAGCATGTGGTGATTTGGGTTTTAAGCAGATGATATGTATTGTTAATAACATGTTAGAAGACCAAGAATCTTGTACATGTTTCTATTTGGTAAATCCTAGTTTATATTCATGAATTGATGTATTTATGAGTTAGGATTTATTTGTCAATGCATGTATATTATTTTGTAGCTTGTATAAGACTAGATGTCTTTATATTCTAAGTTTGACAGCATTAAGTTGCAGCAGAATTTTCAAAATTTGGAGCCCGCTCGATCGGGTGACTTTTGCGGATCGAGCGCGGCCTGTGATTTTCCAAATCAGAGAAGTGAGTTTTTGGGCTCGCTCGATCGGATGATTTCCACCGATCGAGCGAGGCCAATATGAATTCAGACCCGAGAGCAGGATTTTCTTGCTCGCTCGATCGGGCAAGTTTACCCGATCGAGCGAGGTGCTCAGTTTTTAAAAAAAAAAATTAGCTCTTGGTTTGAATATTCTTTTATTGTTCGATTAATTGTTTATTAATCGTTAATTGCCCTAAGATGAGATTAGCAACCCGGTCCCCACAACAGGTGGTATCAGAGCATAAAGTCTTGGACTAAGATAGAAGTTGAGTGGGGTAGATTGAGTCGCATGCATTTATAGTATTGCATGATTATGCTTTACTTGTGTTACAGAATTGTATGCGACTATGATTGTTTGATTGAACACTGCTTGCTTTATCGATATGCGAATTACATGCTTATATGCTGATATGTATGCCTAATATATTGAATTCATTAGAATAAATGAATTCGTTGCAAGCATGTTTTATATGAAAAACATGATAATTTGAAAGCATGTGTTCTATTCAGAAGCATGAGATTATATGTATGTTATACTGCACTTGTATTTTATAATCTCTGCCATATATATATTGCTTCTGTAATTGAATAAGATAGATTATGCAGATAGCATGAGAACCTCAGACATAACAGAACTGCAGATAGAACAGAACAGTGTTGAGGTAAGTGCGATTTCACTGAGGAGTATGTTAGTTGAACAACTCCAAAGCTATGAATCATCAACTCAGAAAGATACAGAATATGCTATGTCTAGAAAGGAGTTGATTTGAAGAGCTGGATCAGTTGTTCAAGAGAAGCATATTCAGATGAACATAGAACCAGCTTGATTTTATATCAACTCCAGGACTTAGCAAGAAGTTGATGAAGTTGCCAGAAGAAGTACTGAAATTGTTTGGCAGGTAAGTAAACAGAATTGTTTCTTTCCGTATATGCTAAAGAAGATAGACCAGTAGACTTTGCAGAATAGAAGTATAAGTTGATTTCAAGCCAGTAATAGAAGAACAAAATCATGAACCGGTAGTACGAGACAGAGTTGAATTTTTATTCATGCCTCTGTAATTGTGGAAACACTATGATCATCACCTCCACTACAACTTCCATAGCAGTATAGCTATGAAGCAAGAGATAGTGGCAACAGCAGCAAAGATCGAGTCAGTCTAAATGCCAGCCGATGAAGAAATATAAGCATATCTTCCCCGAGCTGAAATAGATGAAGAGAACATTTGAATGACAGATAATTGCATAGGCAATAAGCAAGTACAGAAAATAAGGCTCAAGTTGTATCAGATAAGAATATTACAGGTAAGTGAGTTAATTCTAGTTAACCGCTTATATATTGATGGCAAAGCATACATTCATAGATCAGTGATTTGTTATGCTATAATCCGTATCTGATGAGCCTTTCTACATCGTATTTGCTAAGATTTTTCCTTTGAGTAAATGGAATACATTTGTAAGATTAGACATAGCAGATGAAATACAGAATTGAGGAAATAAGATTGAATATGCTAATATCAGACGTGAGATATTAAGCTAGAATGCATTATAGATATTAATGCAAGAACTGAGTATCAGATAAGAATTGATTGATTCTGTGCAGTGATTAAGTGAGATCAGCAATAGCACTGAGTGGAGATCTATTTGATATGAGTTTCAGAAATAAATTTCTATTATGTCAGTACTGTTTATATCACGATAATCGTGGAAGAATGTCAGTAGAAGTTTAGTCGATATATTGAAGCAGTACAGAATTAACCTAGAATTGACAGATATGTCAATGGTTAGAATGTACAGAAATAGTTCAATGCCATATTTCGATCTTTCTACGACATGAATGCAGTTCTATATAGAGTGGTGTCCAGTACAATGGTATTATGACAACTTGTATAGAAGAGCATTACTTAAACTGAATAACTTCAGAAACAGCTAGCAGATTGCGTAAAAAAGAGTTATGTAGTACCGAAATGATGATTAATTCTATGACAATGAGTTAAGTCGAAAAGAGTATGTTTGGCTATTGTCAGCTGAGAATTAAGAAGTAATAAATGAACTCATATCAATAGAGAATAAGAAAAATCAATTACAGTTGAGCTTTTTCTTCAATTTTGCTGAAGCTATTACATCATAGAAATCATGATTCTTGAATTTCTTGATATCGATTCAGAGGTTGTGTTATTTGACCTCGATTGATATTGATTGACTCTTATTCTTTGCTAGAGTCTACTTTGATTCACTCGCTGTCATTCAGAATATTTGATTTTGACTGACATTTCCTTGAGCGAGTTCTTTTGATTTGAAATTTGAGAATTATTGATTATTTGATGTGTTTATTCAGTGTATCTTGATGTATTTGGCTCGTAACTGATAGAAATTCAGATTCAGACTATAAGCAAGATTTATGGGTTTTAGATAATTTATGGATTTATTGGGTACAGATCTATACTTGTTGAATATTTATGCTTGACAGATACTTAAACGATCAGAATTGTTGCGATCCAAGCTAAACTCGATTGTTTTGGAACGATAAAAGTAACATTGATCTTAGATCAAGCAATAGAATGTTGATTGAGAATGCTAGATTAAGATAAGAGATAAGACAGCAGAGCAGAACAGATGAATTTTTGCGGTGACTAATCGTTTGATTATGCCAGATATTCTAGATATGGAATATCAGATTCTGAAAGAGGCATATGACAACAGATTTAATATCCATTCAGTTGTCTAAACATGTATGACTTACATGTAGTCAGTACTTGGAAATCAGTATTGGTAAAAGAAATGAAAACCGATATGACAGAATTGACATTACCAATAATAAAACTCCAGTAAAAGAAGCAGAAAAAAAGAACGCAAGTGGTTTTTGTAACAGATTAGTTACATAAGATTTGAAAACAGATCAACTTTGTGAACGACTTTAGTTTGAATCTACTCGAATCGTCATGATTTTGCGGTTTAAAGTGTAGTAGATTTCGACAGATTCATGAATATGTTGTATTAGACATGATACAAACATAAACAGATACTGGTTATGCATTTAGCAAGATGATCAGATTACAGGAATTATTGAAATCTATTGTCAAGATAGAGACTTTAGATTTGTTTTCTAGATTGTGGCATTGATTGTCAGATGTTCTGAGTGTTTGGTTGTATGAGATTTCATTATACCATCCTCTGATTAGTGGACTATCAGATGTGATTATTCAGATTTCCGAGGATATGCTCAGACCTATAGTACTAGATTCGGTACTAGTTGATTGATTATGTGCCATTTGATAACCATAATTCCTGTGACAGCTATCTAATAGATATAGAGACAGTATTTTGCATTTAGATGATAAGAAACACATAATTGTCTTTATATTGAAACAATCTTACAGAAATATCAGCTATCAGACCAGATATGAGTCAAGAAACGATAGAGAATGTGAAGATTGCTTCGAACAAAATAAGAATAGAGCAGCATTAACAGAGCTAGTAGATGAGTAACAAATAGAGATTTGAAGCCTGAACAGAATGATCAGTTAAGAAGTTCTTTTCCGAGCATCATTAGGTTCAGAAAGAGGTTTCAGAATTGATTCCTATGAGTATTTGATCTAGCTTATGGATTAATACTCGAATTGTCAGATAGATGAACTGTTATCCATATGCATTGGCTGAAGAATATCAGCTAGAATATGTATGTGCATTCAATTCAGATACAACAGAAGTAGATCAGATGTTAAGCAAGACAGATTAACTGATGCAGAATTCGATCACGAGAAAGAGCAACTTAGATATAAGTTGACTCAGTGATTATATGTATTGCAGAAGTAATCAGAAAGAAGATTAAGATACGATAGAAGAGAAGATATCAGAATAGATATCGAAAGCTCAGAGAATTGAAGTCAGTATTACTTCAGTCAGCTATACAGCTTATGAGAATTCGCAGTCAGATCGAATGCGATTTCGAGGACGAAATCATTCCTTAGAGGGAAGGAATTGTAAGGCCCGAAAATATTAAGTTATTAATTACGGGATTTAAGATTTAAATTCCTAATAAAAGTGAAAATATGAATTTAATAATTTATGAAAATTAGAGATTTCAATTTCGGGTCAGAAATATTTAATTTGAGGATTTTCGGATTTTAAGATTTTAATATCCATAATTCTTAAATTAAAAGATTAAAAATATTTGAATTGATATTTATGGAATTTAAGATGTGAATTCCAAGATGATAAATATCAAATATTGAATTTGAGGATGAAATCCGAGCAAGGACCCATTTGCAAATATTGAGCAATTCAAGGACTAAAATGCGATAAGGTCCGAAATGATTTAATTTTAATCCGAAAATATTTAATTTGAGAATATTTAGAGTTTAGAATTAAATTCTATTATTCTTAAATTATTTAGGATTGAAATTGAATTAAATCGCTTGTCCAGGGACTCATTTGTAATTAGGCCAAAGTTTAGGGACCAAAGTGCAATTTTGCTTGCAACTTGCAATGTATAAACGTGTAAAGGGAGGAATTATCAGATTCTCAGCCCACAAAATTCAGAAATGGCCGAGAGGGTGGAAAAATAAGGGTTAAGCCATTTTCAACCCTTTAAGTTTCGATATCTTTTGATCCGCCCGATAGAATTTCCGATTGAGCATATATTTGCGATCACAGCTCTGAGTGCTACGTTTTGACGTAAGTTTTATAAAGTTCTACCATGTTTTAATTTTAATTTGTTGTTAGAATTATGATTTTATTGTATATACATGTTCTAGCATATACGACGATAGCATATCTAAGACGGCTCGAGAAAAGATCGTCGTTTGAACATGATTTCGATTTTTGTAAGAATTTTCAAAAATCTGGATTTTTGGGGGCTGACATTCACGTGTTATGCTGCTGGAATTGATGATGTTATATTGTTAGGATGATGATCATATTGATGTTTATGCTTTTGGAAAGACCGAAATCGTATCGTTACGCCGCCGGTTCAAGATTTTGAATTGCTATGCATTCTAAAGGTCTAGAACTCATCTTCAAGTTATTGTGGATGAATTGACTATGTGATTATGTTGAGAATGAAGATATAATGATATTTGAATCGAAAGATTTATCGGACTCAAATAGTTGCGACGTCGGTTTGAATTTCGATTGTATTAGCAAGATTTGAACTATATAAGCTTTAAATAAATATCGATTCAGATTGGAAATTGATGTTTAGATATGTTATAATCTATTTCAGATTTGAATTGAAGATTATCGAAGTCGAATCGACGAGTTCGAGTTCGAGTTCGAATGACTTGAAGTATTGAAGTTGAAGCAAGACTACCTTCAAGTAGCACTGATTGAAATGAGCAGCATTGTATGACCGATTTGGCTAGCGTTGAGATGATCAGCATTGGCAACAGATTCAAGAGGTTTGAATCGCGATGAAAGTTATGAATCGACATTATTCTTGCCAGATAGAACAACTCGAGAACGTGGTGATTTTCGAGTTATCCTGAAATCACATACTTAGTTGTTTCAGTGCCCTTATGTGATTTACTTGCTTTTATTGGTATCCTTGATTACTTACATGCATATAAATATATTCTTGATTTGTTCAAGATGTTGCTTTAGCTTATGTATGATTTAATGCATCCAGATTTTGTTGCATTCATCTTGAACCCTACCTTGAATAGCACAGAGGGCAGAATGGTCTAGAGTGCATATGATGTTTGGAGAACTGTAGTTGAGTGGCATGGAATGTAGATTTACTTCCAGAGTCAGGTGACTCATGGCACGGAATATAGATTTATATCAAGAGCTAGATGACTCACTATAGTTGCACCAAAGTCAGGGGAATTGAGATATTTAACACCACCTCGATTGGGAGAGTCGGTGGTTAGTTAAAGATTTTATTCCCCGGGATCCCAAGAATTAAGCTTATTGGTATCAGATTTGATAGCCTTTTCCTTGGCACATGCATTGCATTTATGCATTAACCTAGAGTTTTCTATGGTTTAGATTATGCAGTTATAAATGCTAGCATGTTGTAATACGCTATTCTAGATATGAAGGTGTGCTATTGCTGTAGATGAATCGTTATGCTTTAAGAATTTAAGAATAGATGATGATTCTATGATCTACATGTTATTACATGTTTTATGATTTTAGATTAGTATGGCATATAGATTCCATATGCTTTCATGATGTATATGCATGTCTTTCATACTGAAATTTATTTTTACCGGAGTTATCCGGCTGTTGCTTTGTTTGTATGTATGCATTGCATCAGGTTGGGGCAAGATCAAGCTAGAGTTGGCTTGGATAGCTTGAGAAGAGAGATAGCATGTGGTGATTCGGGTTTTAAGCAGATGATATGTATTGTTAATAACATGTTAGAAGACCAAGAATCTTGTACATGTTTCTATTTGGTAAATCCTAGTTTATATTCATGAATTGATGTATTTATGAGTTAGGATTTATTTGTCAATGCATGTATATTATTTTGTAGCTTGTATAAGACTAGATGTCTTTATATTCTAAGTTTGACAGCATTAAGTTGCAGCAGAATTTTCAGAATTTGGAGCCCGCTCGATCGGGTAACTTTTGCGGATCGAGCGCGGCCTGTGATTTTCCAAAGCAGAGAAGTGAGTTTTTGGGCTCGCTCGATCGGATGATTTCCACCGATCGAGCGAGGCCAATATGAATTCAGACCCGAGAGCAGGATTTTCTTGCTCGCTCGATCGGGCAAGTTTACCCGATCGAGCGAGGTGCTCAGTTTAAAAAAAAAAAATTTAGCTCTTGGTTTGAATATTCTTTTATTGTTCGATTAATTGTTTATTAATCGTTAATTGCCCTAAGATGAGATTAGCAACCCGGGTCCCCACACACTTGGTACTCGATTGCATCTGAGTACAGCTTATCATCCTCAGACCGACGGACAGTCAGAGCGGACTATCCAGACGTTAGAGGATATGCTTCGAGCATTAGTGCTAGACTTCGGCACTAGTTGGCAGGATTCTTTGCCTCTTGTCGAGTTTTCTTTCAACAACAGTTATCAAGCGAGTATCGGTATGACACCTTTTGAGGCTTTGTACGGTAAGAAGTGCCGATATCATTTTTTTTGGGACGATGTGTCCGAGTCACCTGATTTGGGACTGGATATGCTTCGAGATATGGCAGAGCAAGTAAAGATCATTCAGTCGAGAATGAAGTCAGCTCAGGATAGACAGGCAAAGTCTGCGAATATCAGACGTATACCTTTGAGTTTCGATCAAGGAGACCGAGTATTCTTGAAGATTTCTCCTTTCAGGGCCACTGTTAGGTTTGGAAAGAGAGAGAGAATTTATCTCCGAGATTCTCGAGAAGTTAGGCGATCTTGCCTACAGACTTGCACTTCCTCCATCTTTATCTGGTATTCATGACGTTTTTCACGCTTCTATGTTGCGAAAATATCATCCAGATCCTTCTCATATTCTTCAGCCTGACAAAGCCGAGCTTGAAGAAACTCTGAGCTACTTTGAGAAATCGATTCAGATCCTTGATCGAAAGGAGAAGCTGCTCAGAACCAAGTCGATTCCTTTAGTGAAAGTTTAGTGGAGCCGTCACGGAGTCGAGGAAGCGACTTGGGAGACAGAATCTGACATGAGACAGCGTTTTCCTGAGTTATTTGGATGACATGAGTTCTTCTTACTGTCTTTTGTCCTTTATTCTATCTTATGTGATTGATTATTATTATTGATTTCGAGGACGAAATCTCTTCTTAGAGGGGGGAATTGTAACGCCCCAAATTTATATTAATTGAGTTTATTTGAGATAATCAAAGATTTTAGAATTCAAGAGCCGATTTGATTTTGATCATGGTCTAATTTGCAATATTTGGAAATTTCAGGGACTAAAATGCAAATATGAAGTTTGTTATAATATCTTAGCATGTTGACTTGTCTTCACTCATCCATCATCTTCTCCATATCGGTTTCCTCCATTAAAGCTTGGGAAACGTTTCTTCAAGCTTTTCTTTTCCGGTTTCTGCTCGATTCGTCTGTTAGAATTTATTTTCGAAGGCAGATTAGCGATCATGGCAGCGAGAGCTTCGTTCTATCATAAGTTTTTATCCGATCAGTTATACTTATATTTTCGGATGTTGTTAGAATCGACTGAGATTTGGTTATGTTGTTCTTGAGCTAGTTCTTATCGTTTATTTTTAGTCGGTTTTGAAATAGAGCGTCATTCGGATTTGTTATGATTTTTGGAAGCATAATTCGAAAAATGGATTTTGAGATGTGTTGGATTTGATTTGTTATTGATGTTTTAGCATTGGTTTGATTTGTTTGCAATGCTATACTGCTGTCTGTGTTTTCGGTTTGATCAGTTTATAATCGTTATGCCGCCGGTTTGAGTTTTGGAATTTTTAACCATTTGAGTTGTTGAACTTTTGGCTATTGGGTTGTTTGTCATTGTTGATTTTCTTTTGCCTCCGTACAGATTCGTTTTAAGTCTGTTGAGCCCAGAGTTAGCAGAAGTTGAACGTCGAAGAGATTACACGAAGAGCGATAAAGAGTTTACCTTGAGCGTTTGTTGTTGTTTTACGTTGTATAAATTTTGATATAACCTCTTTTGTAGCTTATCCAGAGTTGGAGGTATTCGAATCGAAAGGTACAAGCAGTCATCGTTTAAGCGGGATAGAACACTCGAGACAGATGGTTCTTGAGTTTCCCTTAAATCACATACTTGCATCAATACTTGTTCTAGAATGGGGAACTTGTATTTTGTTGTTTGAACTTTTGTTATATGGCTTAATGCTTTATGTTTTTCTTATGCATTCATCTCGAGCCTAAATCTTTGATTTCAGCGGGCTGTACGCCCTTTTTGTTTAGACGTTTTGGGGGTTATATTGCGAGTGGTCTGGGTTGTAGAAGTTCACCTAGTGTCAGCATACTCCTTATAGTCGCACCAAAGTCTAGGGGATTGAGATACGTTGCACCACCTCGATTGGGAGAGTCGGCGAGTTATTACGTGATCTCATCCTCGGGATCCCAAAAGCATAGCAGCAAGTCCTTGATTATCAAAATGGATATCCCAGTTTTAAAGACATGCATTTCATTCGTATTAACATTGAATATGTTGTCTTTATATCATGTTTTTGATATATTACTTGATATTGCATGTTATGTTGCTTTTACTGGGAATATCTTTCTCATCGGAGTTATCCGGTTGTTTTCTTTGTTTTGTATGTGTACTTGGCAACAGGTGGGGCAGGATCGAGTCAGCGAAAACTTGGTTAACATCAAGATCAAGGAATAGAAGTGAGACTCGGTTTAGAAGTCGAAAAGCATGTCAATCTAGTTATATGTTGGAACATGTTTAGAATCGAACTTCTTAATATCGTTTGTATCGTTATGCGAGTATTGAGGTTATATGCTGTTGTTGCATGTATTTTGTACCTCACTATGTATTGAATGAATTTATCAAGTTGAGTTGGCAAGTTATTTTTTGGTTTTTGTTCAGAGCTGCCATTGCTCGATCGGTAGAGTTTGACCGATCGAGCGAGGGAGCTGTAGCCTATGTTTTGTTTTTGTAAAGGCTTTCCTGCTCAATCGGTTGAGTTTTACCGATCGAGTGGAGCTGATCATGAGGCAAGCAGCAGAGTTGTAAACCATGCTCGCTCGATCGGTTGAGTTTTACCGATCGAGCGAGGCCTTGTTCTTCAAAAAAAAATTCTTTTTATAATTTGCTTTTTAATCTTGGATCTTGTATGTTTAATTCTTGTATAACCCGAGATTAGATGATTAGAACATAGGTCTCACACACGGACACATGCACGCAGGTGGCACGGGGTCTCGACATGTCGCGAAATTTTAATTTTGGGGCAGAAAACGTCTGGCTCGAGCGCAATTGCGCTCGAGCGAGAGATCATAGAATCAAAAAAATTAAAATTTTTGGAAATTAAAATTCTTGAATTTTTGGGACTTATTTCATGGGCTTTATAAGACATATAAATAAGAGATTTGAGAGCAGATGATGGGGACCAGAGACGCAAAAGACGGAAGCGACGACAAGGGCTTGAAGAGGCGGAGATCTGCTCCATCTTCTTCAGTGTTTTCTTTTTTTCTTTTATTTTTATGATTAGAATGCCTTATTGAATTATATTTTTAATTATTAAGTAGTATTTCTTCAACCAAGACTGTGAGATTGGACCAAACAGATTTTTGTTAAAAAAGTTTATATTCATTTGGGATTTTTAGATTTTTATTAAAATTATTGATTCTTTGATTTATATTTTGTCTTGTGAATAATCTGGCCAATTATTTGCTTGCTTGTTAATTGATTCTGAGTCAACCGTTTAGGAATTGATTTCGATCACCCCAGCAATTGACACATGGTTAAAACGACTAGAAATAGTATTCGGTTTCAGTATGCGATTTTAGGTGAAAATTGAATTCTCATAGATTCTAATGCATTTGAGTTTGATTAGAATTATTAATTAATCAGTCCGACTTGAATAAGTTAAACAAATCTAAACATAGACTGTTAAACAAATTAGAAGAATTCGTCGTGATTTAAGATTAAATCTGGATCTGAGATTTGCCACTTTTTTGCATGATTTTTTTGATATCTTCGTGTGTCTTGGTTGTCTCTGTTTAATTGAATTTTTCATTACGCTTAGTTCTTAACTATTTTTATAATTATTTATTTTTCTTAAGTTAAATAATTAAATCTTGAGAATTAACTACAGTCTCTGTGGGATCGATACTTGGACTCTTTGTCCACTTACTATAACTTGACCTGATACGCTTGCCAGTAATATATTTATAACCGAATTTTAAGAGGTCATGTTTTTGGCGCCGTTGTCGGGTACTTTTTAGTTAATATTAGGATAGATTATTTGCTTGAGACTAGACATTTTTTTTTCTTTTCTTTGTTTAAATTTTATTTATTTTTACTTGTGAGGTACTTGGAGATGGATCATCGACAGGTGTTCACAAGGTTTGCCCAACAGCTCGCATGCGAACATGAGCCAAAAGTGAATTTTGATGATGAAGAGGAATATTAGTTCATGCCAAGTGTTGTTGGAGTGACGAGCTTAAACTAAATATATCACGCCAAGATTGAGGGCGTAGAAAATCAAGACCAATACGTAGAATCGTATGATTCTTACTATGGGCGGCAGCCGCTCTTTGATGGTTGTTACTGGAAATTCGGACGATAGACGCTAAACTTAGCGTTTACTGGGAGACAACCCAGTGTTTTCTTTCCTTTATATTTTTTTAATTGTTCTTTTTTTTATTATTATTATCTTTTGCTAATACACTGCCTTACCCGTCGCTTTCCATGTTCAATAGGTTGCCTTGATAAGTGCTTTGGAATTCTACAGCCAGAGGAAGAGGAAGAATCATAGACCAGAGGAGTGTTATTTTATTTTTTTTTGTGTTTGTGTCGTTTTGAATTTGTTTGTTCGTTTCTGAATTTTATCCATTGTTTCTGAAGCATTGATGGCAAAGCTCTGGATAATTATGGGGGGTAGTCTAGTTTATTTCATTGTATGTCGTGTTTGTGTTGCATCTGTCATGTTTTAGTTTGTTTGCATCTTGTTCGTTTTTTGTTCTCTTGCATGTGTATTGAGAAAGATGATAAATAGGAGCCAATGATAATATGAAGTTATGAATTTTTTTTGAAAATGTTTGTCCTTGACATGAAAAACCGTAGGATGAACCGCGAATATTTTTAAGCACTTATGTTTGACCAGTCAAGTGTAGAGATATCATTGATGATGTTTGTGTCTGTTAGACCATTGCACAGCACTAGGTGTTTAGTGATCTTAATTGTGTCTTTTGAATTTCAATGATCTTCTAACATTGCACTTATGATCTTGGACGCACCAAAATTTATGAATTTTTTTTAAAATAAAAAACGCAACTCCATCCGGGTCATGGACAAGGAATTGAAATCCTAATTATCAAGTCCAAGGCTAAGTCTCCGAATTAAATGGGGTTGCTTTTACAATAAAGAAGAAATAAATTTATTTTTGAAAAATAATAACAACTCCATCCGGGTTTCGGACAAGGGATTGAAATCCTAATCGTCTAGTCTTAAACTAATTCTGCGGATTCAATGGGGTTGATGCTCCATCCGGGCTATAGACGAGGGGATTGAAATTTGAATCATATCACAGTTATATAGCAAAGTTTGCGGGTAATTTATGGAGCTTAAAAAATTCGGGTACAAAATCTGGCGGTGCGTAACAATTAATCTCAAGGAAGGTGTGTTTTTTAGAGGTAATTGGAAGGAATGGATGCGTTCGAGTGACTCAAGTACTGATGTGTTACTAGGTCGCTAAGCAGTCTTAAAACGAATTCTTTTTAAGTTGCACACATACACGTTCACATTAAACTGAGGGTGTATTGTGAAGAGTTGAGGGTGTTTTTAAGTTGGTGTGAGACTTCTCTGAGGCGAATTCCCAAGAATTTTTCCTACTTTGTTGTTTGTTGTGTATTTTTTGCATTGTTTGTCTTGCTTGAGGGCGAGCAAAGTTTAAGTATGGGGGAGTTGATAAGTGCATTTTGTATGCATTATTTTTTATTATTTTTAGGTTTATTTGGTATAATTTCATATTGTCTCGTTGTGTTTTTATGATTTTTATTTATGATTTATTTATTATGTGTGCATTTCACTTTCCTGGGTCTATCTATAGGAATTTATTGAAGAAATCAAGTTTGGAGAAAGATAAGAACCACAAGAAATAATTACGGAGAAGCAATGGTCAAAAAATTATTTTTTTGATGCTAGATGATCCAAATCCAATCTCCACCGTTCAAAATAAAGTTCAAGATTTTTTGAAGCTTTTATCCAAATTTTGGCTCGATCTGACGAATAGAACTTGAAATATGATTTTTTTTCAAAAATAATGCGCGCTGGAACAAAGGTATGCACGGACCCATGCACGCAGGTGGCACGGGGTCCGGACATGTCGCGAAATTTTAATTTTGGGGAAGAAAACATCTCTCTTGAGTGCAAATTCTTGCGCTCGAGCGAGAGATCGCAGAATAAAAAAGAATAAAATTTTCAAAAATTAAAATTCTTGATTTTTCGGGCTTTATAAGACATATAAATAAGAGATTTGAGAGCAGATGACGGGACTTGAGACGTAGTAGACGGAAGCGGTGGCAAGGGCTTGAAGAGGCGGAGATCTGCTCCATCTTCTTCAGCGTTTTATTTTTATCTCTTTTCTTTTTATGATTAGAGCATCTTATTGAATTATATTTTCAATTATTACGTAGTATTTCTTCAACCAAGACCGCAAGATTGGGCCAAACAGATTTTTGTTGAACAAGTGGATATTGATTTGGGATTTTTAGATTTTTATTAAAATTATCGATTGTTGAATTTATATTTTGTCTTGTGAATAATCTGGCCAATTATTTGCTTGCTTGTTAATTGATTCTGAGTCTACCGATTAGGAATTGATTTCGATCACCCCAACAATTGATACATGGTTAAATTGACTAGAAATAGTATTCGGTTTCAGTATGCGGTTTTAGGTAAAAATTGAATTCTCATAGATTCTAATGCATTTGAGTTTGATTAGAATTATTAATTAATTCGTCCGACTTGAATATGTTTAACAAATTCTAGACATAGACTGTTTAACCAATTAGGAGAATTCGTCGTGGTTTAAGATTAAATCTGGATCCGAGATTTGCCGCTTTTTTGCATGATTTGTTTGATACCTTCGTGTGTCTTGGTTGTCTCTGTTTAATTGAATTTTTCATTACGCTTAGTTTTTAGCTATTTTATAATTATTTATTTTTTTATTTTTATTTTTATTCAACTCATCGCAACCTTTTTATTATTTTGTCTAGATTAAATTAAATAATTAAATCTTGAAAATTAACTACAGTCTCTGTGGGATCGATACTTGGACTCTCTTTCAACTTACTATAACTTGACCTGGTACGCTTGCCAGTAATATATTTATAACCGAATTGTAAGCGGTCAGTAATGCTATAGAAAACGACAAGTAGAAGAACCAGAGTTGGAGCAACATGATGTTGATATAGTTGATCTGCAAGAAAGGTATCTCTAAGGTTTATGGTCCAATTGGGATATTGTCAATAAATGATATATAGTTACATACTAACCTTGACACTATAATGGTTTAACATCCACGATGGGTTTTATGTATCATTGTTGTGATGGGTGTTGGCAGATGAGTTTTACGTCTTGCAATCATCTAAGTTACAGCTAAATACAAATTCGACATATGTAGACTTATATGTGAGCAGAATATCCGTAGATATTGATTAAACAGGTATCCTGTAAAATAATTCAGACGTAATATAAAGAATTACTATTAAAAGTTTGTTTCAGTACTTCAGATTTATTTTGAGGACTAAATTATCTTAAGTGGAAGAGAATGTAGTAACCCGATTTCATTTTACAAGATTAAATTTTCTAATCATATTAGAGTTAATGAAATGTGATTAACGTATTGTTATATATGATCAAACGAACCTAGAAATCGGACCCAGAACATCAAAAAATAGTTAGTGGGCTTAATTGGTCTCGGAGGGTTCGGATGGTCCGAACTTAACCCCCTGATAGATCGGATGATCCGATGGGTTCGGAAGATACGAAGCAGATCGGAGGATCCGATGGAGATCGGACGCTTCGATCAGAAGATCAGACAGTCCGAACTCGATTGGACAGATGTCCGAATCCATTCAGATAGATGACATCTTGGCTGACATCACTAGGCCCGATCGGACGATTCGAAGGGGTATCGGACCGTCCGAACTTGCATGCATGCAAAGTGGATATCACTCAGGATCAGAATGTCCAAACGGGTAATCGGACGCTCCGAACTTGGACTATAAATAGAGGCCGAGATGGCTCATTTTCAAGGCATTCCAAACCTCTCCTCTCCCGTAATGGCTCTATTTTAAGGGATTCGGGACACTTTTGTAAAGAGTTGGAGTAGGTAGTAGTATTTTTATAAATAACGGACAGTATCCGTAGTAGTGTCCAAGAGCGGAGCTTTGGCAAGGTGTCCAGAGGTCGTAGCGAGGCTGTGCCCAAGCTCTGGGGCATTCGACATTAGGGGGCTGACGACAGACGAAGGTATAAATTTAGCTCCTTATAGAAATAGGGAGTATGCTATAGTTTAATTAAGGCTTTTAGAGCATGATAGATGATGCATGGTTATTATGAATTGTAGTGCTGCAGGGTAGTCTTGGAACCTAGATGGGGGCTTCTAGGAACTGCCTCAGAAAGGTACGTAAGTACTGACTGAGATTGTCAGCGGGTTTGCATGCTAATGTGTTGCATATTATTTGGCATGATGCATGTTAACGCTCTGAAATATTATGTTGTATGTGCATTTCATATTGAGCTTGTATCTTCTTTGAGATAAGCTATGGTTATAGGGTGCTCAGCCCTTGTTAAGATGTTTTGGGCACTGAGAGTCACTCGATCGACGGGTCGTTCCGTCTCTAGTGTTCCAGGGGGACATTCTAGGTCCACATCCAGTTAATAGTGAGTGGTTGGGTCCTGTGGTTTGATTTCCTGAGGCTACAACTCATGTCCTAGGTGTCAGTCTGATTAAATTTTGATTCGATACCCATATATGATACCTGTTCATTACATTGCATGCATCATATACGTATGTTTACCCGTACTAGCGTACCGAGCATTTTATGCTCAAATCCATTTTTTTTTGTTATTTGGGCACCCCATTCGACGGGGCAGTTGCAGGTAATTCTCATAGAGATCTGAAGATTGGGTGGTGACCAAGGCAGGATTGCGGGGTCAGCCATTAGATTTTACCATGATGATATTAAGTTATTTGAGTTTTCGCAGTTTATCTCTGATTATGATTATTTATTGTTTAATTGCATGTCTATGTTTTTTATTAATAGGTGATCACGGTGTGGTTCACTACAAAATATGTAGTAACCCGTCTCTGAATTAAGTTAATCAAGTGCCTAATTATGTTTAATTGGCTAAGACATGATTAAATATTCCTCAAATGGGGTTAAGGAGTTGAAGAATGAATCCATAACGATCAAGAATGGTCTGGTAGAGCTTTGAGCTTCGGGAGGATCAAAAGTTCCGAACAGAGTTCGGAAGTTTCGAAGTGATCAGAGCCATTGTTTTTAGTTCGGAAGCTCTAGGGAGTTCGGAAGCTCCGAAGTTGGATCGGAAGATCCGAACGTACCAAATTCCAGTTGTCCGAAATATTATGTAAGCAGTGACGTCAATGAGATCGGAAGCTCCGAATTGGGATCGAAAGCTCCGAACTACTGTCGACAGGCAGCCTTTAGAAGCAAGACACGTGGTTGGTAGAAAGAGATTGGAAGCATGGATCGGAAGCTCCGATCGTGCAATCGGAAGTTTCGATCGTGGTCTATATATAGGGGTGCCGATGCTCACTTTTGACTATCTCATTCACCTTCGCTCTCTTGTTATTAGCTTCTTCTAGTAAGTTTTAGGGGTTTCTAGGCATCCTACTGGAGAGTCGGAAGTGGCGGAGTGCTGCGGAGACATTAGCAGGGCTGTGCCTGAGTTTTGAGGCAGTCGCCATCAGCGGGCTGTTGACGGATGCATGTATAACTTTGGATCCCTGTAGAGTTTAGGGAGTATGTAATAGCTTAGTTAAGGTTTTTATAGCGTTATAAGTGATATGGTGATTATTGATTTTAGGCTTGGACTTTGAGTTCCTGGACTGTTAGGTTGATAGGGTGCTTGATTGGTCTGGATAGAGGTACGAACGTACTATCCGATATACCCTGGTTGAGTATGCATGTTCTATGTTTGTGTGTTTTATGTGCGCATTTATTTTGTCACTGATATTATGCTGCATGCGTTGACATGTTAAGCCTATATTTCATTGATACTACCAGTAGAGGGGTCGCTCAACCCCGTTATATTTTGTGGATGAAAACCATAGTTTTGGAACTGAATATATCTACTGTTTATGGTTTTGGGAGTACCTCCTGATGCGACGGTCCAGTGTGCTACATACCATGACGTTTTTGACTTATCATAGTTCTTCTGAGGATAGGTTTTAGTTGGTTTATAACATGTTGAATATCGAAGTGATCAAAATCGAAATCTCATCTGTTGAATTGGAATCAATTAACATGCAAGCAAATAACTGGCCATAAAATTCACAAGACAAATATAAATTCGATAATCAATAAAATAAAATCAAGTCTGAAAATCTCAAATTATGTATTGTGGATTAAATTCTTGATAATAAATTTCCCCCTTTTATGGTCATGTTTAAGAACATATAGTATGTATCAAAGTTAAAAATATGTGAAGGGAAATTATAAGATTAGGAAAAAGATTTCGCAAAACAGTAATTACTAATAGGGTTCTTGATTTATTTATAACTGAAAGAAAAAAAACACGCGCCGCATTTATGATAAAATATAGAGTTTTGATTAAATATGATTTGCTTTGCACCATGGCAGGATGGACAATTAAGAAAATAACATGATGAAATAGTTAAGAAAGCGGGGTAGTGATCATTAAATTTTGTCCTGCCGCATTTGTGATACAATACATAGTTTTGATTAATATGATTTTCTTTCCACTATTGCAGAATGGACAATTAAAAAAATAGCATGATGAAATAGTTAAGAAAGGCGGGATAGTGATCATTAAATTTTGTTTTTCATGTATTTCTAGTTTTATTAAAAACAACCGGGGTATTTTCTTGCAACCATTAAAATGTTTTATCGGTTATAATGTAATTCATCTTGCATTATAATAGTGTATAGATATATCTAATATTTAGGGAAAAAAATTTATCATAAGTTCAAATTCATTAATTTATATTCAACTAATAATAGAAGAAACATCATTATTATATATTTTAATATCAAACATATTATAAAAAAATTATAATCTTAGAATATTATGAACTAATTTTAAATTAAAGTATTCCTCATTGAATTCAACGTAATAAAAAAATTATACATATATATTGTTTGATTGACGACGACGATGAGGATGATGACGACGACGATGGTAATTTACAGTTATTTGTTGTGGTGATAGTTATTATTATTATGTTAACTCTATATATTTTAATTATTGATTTGTTTTTAATAATTTTCTTCATTGAGATTTGCAGAGGTGTTACGATATGTATAGCCTTCGAAGTTGAGATTAGATTAAAGCATTTAAAGTGTTCTTACCATAAATCAACCATTATACCATACAAAACATAACTTGGTAGATTGCGGGAAAGGTTGTGTCGTGGCGATGAGCCAGCCTCATAAGATCTCTGTGCTTTCTCAAAAATGCATTGTGGGCCATCTTTATCATCTTCAAAACATATTTCCCGATGTGTTACTGCTGGTTTTGTGGTCGCTGCTGTACGCCAGATTGTTAAAGAGTTTGATTACTTTGAGGTATAATCCCAAATGCACCCTGTGTACCGTGTTGCTGCTGGATGGACATCATACCACTAGCATTGCTTGCTCCCGTGTTGAACACTGAAAACAGTTCTCTAATAAGTAAATCAACATATAGATTCAAAAAAGTGAAGAACGAAGTAAAACATACTCTGATCACTCAGATTTTGGGGAGGAAGAGTCCGATTGTTAGCAGGCATTCCAAACTGGAAGAATATGGACATCAGTACGGGAGTGAGCACCCAATCTCAAATAATTGAATGTCAGAGCAACATTACACAGTTACAATGTATAACAGAAAAAACGTGAAGCCTTCACCAAAGGTGATTTGAGCATTACCAAGCAGTTTCAGAAATCAGGCGATGGATGGTTTGCATCCAGAAACAGGAAAATAGAAGTACAAGTCATAAATGAAGTTCCCATCATTAAAATTTAACTCGTCAGAGCTAAATTTTCAGGGGGGGAAAACAAAAAGACGAGGCTCTTAGGTTGAAGAAGTGCAATGCTTATCATCCATCAACAAATTTATGTTGGATGCTCATGCTTTTGAGGCATATATGACAAATAACCATGATTCACAACTGCTAAAGAAATTGGAGTCTCACTTGCATTCTTGAAAGAATTGATTGTGAAGGCATCATAGCAGATATGTTTGGGATCTGAAATTGTGAAGGCTAAAAGGGATGAGATAGCAGCAGCATGCAGAGTCTTTAATTCAGCAAAAGAAGAGAAGAATCATCATAATTAGTCTTAAGTACCATGATGCGTACAGAGTATCAATTTAACAATTAATAAAGACATTAAGAGCTGATAACAAGAGGGATAAGGGCATATGTAGTACAACAAGGTAACATGCATTTGTAATGGATCCTGCAAAAAACGGATGCAAAGATTAAATGCGTAAATTCATGATTCTGGATCCGGAGGCAGCTGTAATAAAAGGGCACCAGTGGTATTCATGAGGAAAGATATGAAAAAAGCGATAATCCAATTCTTGTACTGGAAAATTCGGTCACTTTTTAAATGCAAGCGAAGGAAGTGGTGCAGCAAAAATATAATGAACCACAAACAGGGAGAAAAATCGAAACTAATTATCACCACTTCCAGGCGACTAGAAGTGTGGATATAATTATAGCCATCCCAAACACAATTACGTATATAACTATATCCACCCAACACTACCAAATGAAACAATCATATGTTGCCTGGACAAACCAGCCAATGGAAACTATCATGCATCAAGAGGAACAAACCTTCATGACAAGTGGCCAATAACCTCCCTCCCTCTAACTACAGAGCATGAGATAAAAACATAAATAGTCCCCTTCTCACCTCTCTCTTAAAGGAAGTAAATGTAAATTCCTAGGAAAGAAGCTTCATGCATGGAATCTAATCGATATACAAAATAGCAGTCAGCAATAAAGAAAACAATCATTCATTAATGAATCAAACTGAAACCATGTTGAATATGGTAATGATAGACAATAATAATTAATAAACATGGGGAGTCATCCACCAGATGTCTTCAAAGGATAAAGAGATCTTGAGATGAAGCAAAAGTAGGACTAGTATGATTGGGCCCATAAAGAGGAAAAAAGAACAAGAATATCAATTAGACTATACTAATAGAATGACCCTGAAGGAATTATTTTGTGTAATAAACAGATCTTTTAATTTAAATCTTCAGAAATTGCTTATCCATATCACATGGTAGGACATGATGTAGCAGCCCGAGGCGAAGGAAATCACGAAAATAAATATGAAAATGGGGGGCATTAAAAAATTAAAAGGGAGCAGGCCATGGCAATCCACAGAAATGAAAATCTGAGTTCTAATAAATGAAAAAAAGCTGAGAAGAGAAAAAATAAACATCCATATTAAAAGGCTGTATATATCTGACCATCTGAGAGGTTGGTGTCGTCTGGGCAGCATTGAACAATGCACTGTTGGCAGGGCTAGAAAACTGGTTCAGTTGACGATTAAGGTGACTTCCTTGGTTTAGTTGGTTTTGGGCCATATGCATAGCAGAAGATGTCAGCTGCCTACCCTGAAGCTGCTGAGCAGCCAGTGGCTGAGAAAATTGCACATGATGCTGCCCATGCATCTGTTACGGATCAGAAAATATATTGTTTAAACAGAACGCTGACAACGGCAATGAAAAGCATAGACAGAGTTGCATCAGCCTGACATAAGTTAAGAATATATCAAATTCTTGTGCAAATACAAGGTATATGCTCTCATGAATATTCTTATGCACGGGTTGTTTATTCCATGAAGATGCACATTTTTAAACTCGTGAAAATGTCAAACACAGACTAAATGTTGATTTGCTTCACCAGAGCAATACCAAAGCTGTCAAGTAATACTACATGGATTCATGGACAAGGCCAAATATCTTATTACCGACTGAAACTTCGGCTGTGTCTGGCCCTGTATATCATGCAGCTGAGGTACATGGTTCTGTCAAAGAACGAAGTAGTACTCATATCAAATGTATCTTCTAATGAAAATTGCTGGAAACGGAGGAAATAAGAAAAATTATTTAGAAATGTAGTTGATTATGAGTTTGACAAAAATGTTGATGGGTTGAGCATTCACAAAAACAAGTACCTCTACATATTTAAAAAAAGAAAAAGAAAATCTAACCAAAGCTTGAATTAAATAAGATCATACCAAAATGATTTTGCGGTTCACTTAAGGTACGCAATTCTAAGCTTGCACTTATACTGGAAAGAAGCTTTTTTGCTTCAACATGAGACGCAATTGATTAAAGTTCAATGTTTACAGGTTCAAACATGAAAGAAAAGAGCAGAACAACATACTCAAATCTTAAGATTGAAGGCAATGTTGTAAATGGCAGGAAGCGGTGGCGGGGCGGTCAGTGACCACCTACCGCCTCGGCCGCCCAGGCGGTGCCTAGGAGGTTGAATTTTTTTAGCAATTTTTAATTAATAGGCAATTATGTATAATCATGCAATGTAATTACAAATAGTCAAATTTTTTTGTGTTATATATGTAATTAAATAATGTTTATGCCGAAAGAAGCTTCATACAATATATACAATCTAGACAAAGTGCAAATAAATATATAAATGAAAACTAAAAAGAAAGATAATTAAGGTGGTGGCAGTAGGCGGATGGAGGCGGTTTGAGGCAGGTGGTGGCAGATGGTGGAGGATATGTGAAACCAAAAGTAAATACAAAAGAGAGTGAGAGGTGTCTTTATTATATCTAAGGTTTTTAAAATTGATTGACTTTGACTGGTTTTTAAAATTATTTGACTTTGATATTTGACTTGGATTTTAAAATCATTGACCGCCTCCGCCGCCTGCTTGCCCGCCTCTGCCACCGGATGTCCTTGGACCGCCTACAGAGACCGCCTTATACAAAGGTGGGGCGGTCGAGGGCCGCCTACCGCTTAGGCGGCCGCCTCGACCGCCATTTAGAACACTGATTGAAGGAAATCTGCAAGTCTCTGTAACAGAGTCAAAAAGCATACCTGCCCCAGACCAGGCATGGAGGACTGTCTTAACTGCTGTTGGGCTAGCAGTTGCTGCTGATGCGGAGGTAACTGCATTATTTTCTGCCTCTGCTGGTGCTGTTGTTGTAGTTGCTGCTGCTGTGACTGTTGCTGGGGAGATGGTGTGTTCATGATGTTTGCACCAGATCTTGGTGAATTAGCATATTGCAAAGGAGAAGCAGACGTATTATCAAAGGTGGCACTCCCAGCAGCACCAGAAGGCGAAGCTGCAGCTCTTCCAATAAGTTGTGGTCCAGTAGCCTACTCTTAATTCCATTGGTCAAACAATGAAAAAGGATACACCACAAAAATTATGTAATCTTCTAGCCGGAGAATTTTTGGAAAACGTAGTTGGAATATAGATCATAAAGTAATAACTAAATCAACAGAGATGAACTCCCTGATCAAATGAAAAATGAAAAATAATGTAAAAGTAATAACTAAATCAACAGACATGAACTCCCTGACCAAATGAAAAATAACAGTAATTAGCATCAGAAGTAATTAAGCATCAGACTGAGACGCAATCTGCTTCTTTTCTCCTTGGCAAGAAGGGAATAAAAATTACAGAGGTAGCAGTTACGTAAGAAAGGCTTGCAAACCAAAATAACTATTAACGAGGTGGTAAAACACGTAAAATAAAGAATGAAGACACGAAAACAATATGAATACATAATGAGATTCTTGACTATGTGAACACATCAGAATGAAGGAGTGAGATTATTAGATGTTTGAAAATTTGTGGAAAAATGAAAGGTCAACCTGCAACAGAGAACCTTGGCTGTTATTATTGGTGGTAGACAAAAGTGGAGATGTGTTCTTCTGGTACATTCCTAAAAGTTCAAAAACATGTTGTCAAATGCTAAAACTTAAGGTATCAATGTGGAGAAGGATAATGAGAAAATTTAAAAGAAAAATGCTGAAGAATAATGCACAAACCAGATGAATCTGCGAAGGACTGAGTACCATCATTGGCAGTGAGTATATCTACCAAATGCATTGGAAGTGAGGATGTTACTTGCCTTTGGTCTCCAAGTATTCTCAGTCCAGCATATAAATCGTTACACAAAATTTTATGATGGGAGTGGATCTAAACTAAAACACGATATATTGAATATGGCGCTAAGTACATCACAAATAACGAAGCCCCATATAGGGGCTAATGATGAACCACGTCTGAGCAGATTTTTCTTTATTACAGGATGGTATGCTCAGGAACTAAGTTGGTCAATCCCTAAAGCGCATAATCATCATTGACAAAGCGAAACTAAAAGAAAATAAGCACGTTAAAGGAACAAGGAAGCTTCAAGAGCAGATTAATGATATATATATATCTATATATATATATATATATAGATATAGATATAGATATATATATATAGAGAGAGAGTGAGAGAAAAAGAGAGAGAGAGAGAGAGAGAGAGATTAGCTTCAATATATTTCAAGGTCACCTTGTCCCATTAACTAGAATTAAAATGCAGAGACGTGAAAACAACCATGCTTCATCTGGTTATAACTTCATAGAATAGACATTGGTTAAAATGGTTGATCTTCAATAAAGCTACGTCGGAAAATGTGAGAGTATGTTCCGACTTCTGCCTTTGCACTTTGTCAACAGTTTCTCTTTTAACCCGCATGTTCAAATGTTGTCTAAGACCTAAGCAAATGCCTAAACTACAATCAACATTAAACAGTGATGAAAAGCAGAAGCGTGTAAACAACGTGGCAAATTAGGTTCAAAAGATATATTTGTGAAAACCGCCAGCCAAGAGTGCATCACTCTCCTTGACTGGAACATTTTGCTGCTCATTTGAAGAAGTTAGATCACACGCAAAAGCAAATTTTATATCCAGTCATATCACAAGTCCAACAGTACAGTTTAAAATGTATGAAGGAATTCTACATCTCATGCATTTTATTTCAAATCAAACCAATTTAAAATGGCAGAACCTCTTGTAATACGACTCCAGAACAGATTAAAAATCAATTAAATGCAAACTTGAGGAAAAGGCACAATTTACGCATAATATGATGACATAGCAGGTAAAAATTTACACCTTCGCCATGATTGACAGCACTTCGGAGTAAATTCTCTTGCTCTTGTATTTTTGCAGCTTGAACCTTATCGATTGTGGGGAGAACCGTTGGTCCCTGACGAGTACCGAAGTAAGCTTTCCGGGCATCAGCTATGATTTTCTCAGCACTTTCACAGGCAGCCCCAATCATATCGATTCTAGTCTTTATTTCTTAGTAATCAGATTGAGTTCAAATCCATATCGTGCGAGGAGAAATTGTAGTAGATGGTATGCCTACTCACTTTTAGCTTGTCGATTTGTGCAGCCACAGGTAGACCCCGCATACTTTGTAATAGCTGTTCTCTCTTTGTGTTGTCATCCGACTCCATTTCAGGCAAAAGCTTGGATGACAACATAACAGGTAGAACTGCATGTAATCGTTTTCGTTAATGCTCGAAACTTTGGTTAGGCCAACTACTCTACTATAGGCTAGCTACTTATAGCTTCTATAGTAGCTTCCTGAATTATAGGATTGTATTCTGGCACGCAGATGATACCACAACTCACCTGTAGCCTCATTCTAGAATTCACTTTTCCCCTTGGTTTTTATTTTCTTATTAAATTTACTTTTGCAGGCGTGATGCCAAAAGATGAAGTGATCTGCCAGCACTTTAGTTATCATAAAATAGTAAACCAAAACATCTAATGATCACGGGCACTCTAATTTCAAGGGTGTAAAAAACTTGAGAGCGATGCTCATACGATACAACTACATAAAGGAAACATACCCGTAGCATTCTCAGCATTAACATTCTTAGGATGCACAACAAAAGCCTTAGAAACATTCTTAATATCTTCAACGATACTAAAAAGCTCCATATTGACCATCGAGAACTGTCCTAACGTATCTTGCCTGCAGGCATAAATAAAACCTCAAAATTCGATCGAGAAACTGTTTTTGGCTTGGTGAAACGAAAAGTAAATACCATCTGGGATCGGCATTCGTGCGAGCGAAGGATTCAAAGTCTTCTAGGATGCGAGTGATGGCTTTGAAGAGGGTGATGGCGCGGGTTTTCACCGAGTCGAGGTTGAGCTGCTGCTGTACGGCGGAATTCAGGCGTTCCACCACCTTGGCCGGCGGTTGCTGTTGGTCTGGCATTCCTGCCCTAACCTGTCCTCCTTCCATTGGTATTTTCAGAGGAAATTTAGAAATTGAACTTTGCCCAACATCAATTTCAAAACATCAATACAAAAATATTATTTGACTCACAAATCTAACAACTAAATCGAACCACTATCGATTACGTTTAAAACTTAGAAGATCTCTCAATCTAGTAAACCCTTCAGTATGGGCACTCCAGTGGCCATCTTCTTCCACCCACAACCTTCTTCTTCGAGAGCCCATCTTCTTCACCATCACACGACCATTGCTACTTCCCATGTCGAATGAAAGAGTTCTTTTAAGTTTATTTACCTATTTCGCAAAAATATTGTGAAATTTGTTTGTAATAATTTTTTAGGTTTGATATTTTGTCTTATTTGAAGTTTTTTCGATTTGAAGATATAAGTGATTTTTCCTAGTTTAATGTGAAATATATATGTGATTTGCCCTAGTTTTGCTAGGACTAGTTTTGGATTATATAGATCATTAGATGGTTTTTGGAGAGTTTTCAATGGTTTAGGATACTTTTTGTACTAGTTTATTTATATGTTTTGGTTCAAGATTGGATGGTTTTTAAAAACCGTTTATGGAGACCATTTCTATGGAGACCATTTTTATAATGTGCATATTTTCTCTTGGCCATTAACCTCCTTTGGATTTTTTATTTATTCAACTATTCCATTTTTTTTATTCGAAACGAAGGGAAAAAAAGAAGAAGAAAAGAGAAGTGTCTTGGAGACCATTTTTATGATGTGCACCGTGTTTTTGCTAAAAAAAAACCATTGGATGGATTCTGGAGATCATTAGATGGTCTACGAAGACCATTTTTTATAATGTGTAGAGACCAATTTTTAGTTTTTTTTTTTAAATTACGAATAGGGTGAGGCGGTTATTATTTTTTTTTTTAACTATCATGTAATCTTAAAATTGATATCATTTTGCCTTCAAAAAAAGTATTAATATCATTTTGATATTATTTTTTCTTACGAACGCAGGTACACTTAGATACTTAACTATCTCCCAAAAGAAAGGCTTTCAAGTGCAAACTAACAGTTCAAGCATGTTATAAAGAAATATCGGAGCTAATAATGAATATTCTAAATCCAGAAGATATGAAATTCAAGGTAAAGAACACGCAATTTGGAAATTTAATTACTTGTTCAAAAGATTACGAATCATGGAGTCAAATTTTATGGTATCTGATGTCCCTAAAACTATATGGGTCTGGTCCGACCCGAACCCACGACCCATGTCCGGAAAGATACCCCAAAATCCACAAGTTCTATTAGGTGTCAAGGCCCAAGCTTAATAAGAGCCCAATCAACACAAAAAGGTAATATTTATGGTCCAATCCCTAACTGCTGAGCCCATTGGACGGAGCCCTGACTGGATAGAGTAGAAGCCCGACCCGGGCCCAATAAAGGAAAGTTTTCCTATCGAAAACACTTGAGGATCTAACAGATAAATATAAGCTCCAACAAATCCGGGATTTAATAAGGTTCATAAGGTGGTTCAAGAGCCCCATGCCATCCTAATTGAGTCCTACTCTAACACAAATTCTACCTCAACAAGGTAACTTACCCCTCCAGCCCCTATAAATACAGGTATTTCTTATGATCTTATACATTCACTTCTTCTATTCACATATTCACTCACTTTATTCTCGTTCTTTGCTCTTTATTTTCTGAGCATAGACTTAGGCATCGGAGGGATCACGCCAAAAATACTTTTGGCACCCCTAACTTAGCTTTTGTATGTGCAAAACTCCATCGTAACCGACCCGACCCGACCCGACCCGTTTCGCTGAAGCATTTGAAGATCCACTCTACCAGCCCGAACCCGAGGTGAAATTTTTGGTATCATCAGTATCTTATAGTGAGGATGAGTTGCACAAAAAACAAGGATGAATTATGGTTGGTAGTTTGTAAGAGACCAATTTGGTTTTTATTATATGAATATTGTCTGATAACAAGACTAGATTGTAGCGAGACTTTTCCATCAATCCAAGAATGTACTGATTTTCATGAAAAATATTTCCTGGGGCGAGTATAGTTTTAATGAAGGATGTATGATAAGTGCAATTTTTGCACTTATATTTCATATGATTTAACTTGATTTTTGTTATGTATCGAGTGATATTATGCGTGTTTGTGTTTATTTGTGTCGTTTGCAAGAATTTAGGTAACAATTAATTTTTGACATGTAAAAGAAGTGAAACAGATGAAATGACGAGAATGAGATAAAATTGAAGCGAAAAGAAGTGCGAATATCAAAGTCGGAGCACCAAGAAGAGACGCAAGAAGGAATCATGAAGCAGCAAGTGTCCAAAAATTATTGGTGACTCTAGAGAGATCCAAATCCGATCTCCACCGTTCAGAATGTAGTATAAGATTTTTAAAACTGCTGTTCAAATTTCAGCCCGATCCAACGGTTAGAACTCCGGATATGATTTTTGCAAGAATTCTGCACATGTATAGAAAAGAACACAGGGCACACCCTGACCCAAGCACAGCGCACCCGCGCCTTACGGGAGGAATTTCCGAAGAAAATTGACGCCCATCAGCGCCCCTACACCCAAGCATAGCGCACTTGCACCATGGAACAAAAAATGCAGCGCACCCGCGCCCGACTTATCATAGTTTTGGAAACTTTTATTTCTCGGATTTTAAAAGGATTTCTTGGCTTATTTTGAACGAGAAAATCGATGGTTTGAAAGAAAAATAAGACTACTACAGACGGCTTGGAGAGTTTTGGAAAAAAAAAAAACAAGCAATCTTTGCACAAAGATGGACGAAGCGACTTCTGAGGACGGAGAAACATCATCTACCTTTGTTTTTATTTCGTTCTTTCTCCTAATTTTTGAATGAGGTTCAAGAACATGCTTTGTTTGATTTTTATTTTCGTTATGAACTAATTCATTTGTCTAGAGGGATGACGTAGCTTGACTTGAGACCATGTTTTTGATATTTTGATTGATATATTAGAATTCTTCTGTAACGCCCAGAAATTCGCCACGTAAATCCGCATGCATAACTAGAAGATTTAATGATTTTAAAATAAAATAAAAATGTGTTAAATTAATTTTATGTGTTATTATGTCAATTATGTGATTTAGTTGCATGTTTTAAATATTATTGCGGCATTTAAACCACTAGGTGGTAATTTATGAATTTATTTGAGAAAGGTTATTTTATGATCGCGTAGGCGGGACCGTGGACGAACGAGATATTAGTTTTTCATCCAAAATATTTTATGACATTTTTATAAGCCTTAAAATATTATTTTAAGGTATTATTTCATGAAAATTGTAGCATTTATTAGTATATATATATATATATATATATATATATATATATATATATATATGTGTGTGTGTCCATTTTTATCCAAAATAAGTCATTTTAATGACATTTAATAACTTTTAAAAATCCATTTAATTATTATTACGGGATTTTCATTATGTTACCTAATCTATATTTTTATTTATGAGTTTTAAATATATTTTATGGTATAATTATCTACTTAGCTTAATTAGTGTAATTTAAAATATTCTACCCTAATTCCTCCCTAAACCCCGTTTCTTTCCCCTAGCCGCCTCCCTCATCCCTTCTTCCCCATCTCCACGTTCCCCAGCAGAGAACTCAGCCTCATAGCCGACTTGTAAGATTTTTCCTATTGTTTTGGAGATCCGTTCGTCCCAGAAAGCCGTACGCGCGATTTAGACATCTTTTCTTGAAAATAATCATCGAGGCACATTTGAATTCTCTCCTTGGCCACCATTTAGGTTATATATTATGATTTGAGCATGAAATTATTGTTTCGGCATCTAATTACTTATTTGCATGAAGATTTTTGGACATACACGTATTCTATACATATTTTTCTTCTTCTTTCTCATTGAAACTCACGGCCTCATGGTTCCTCATGACTTTCTCACGATTTTTCCTTTGTTTCCTGATGTGATTCGTTCAAGTCTTGCTAGCTCATGGGTATGGGGTGTGTTAGAGTCCTTTTTGTTGGATTAGATGGTCGCATAATTGTGAGAAACCAGGAGGCCGAAGCTTTATTCTTCTGGTTTCTTCACATATCGGCAGTTTCGGGATTCCCGAAAGCGATGATCGGCCGGGCTGTGTGGTGATCGGATGGGGCTGGGGTTGGTGTCGTTGGAACCGCCCAGACGTGGGCTACGTCTGGGCGGTGGAGTTTTGGCTGGTGGGTGGCCGGAGCTGGCCGGCCTGCTGCAACATGGCCGAGAGGAAAGAACATGGGGGAAAGTGTGTACGTGATGGGTTTGAGAAATTGGGTTTCTTTTTTTTTTTTTTTCGGGTTATGGGTTTTTTAGGCGGGCCGGGTTTGGGTCTTGGGTTAGGGTCGGGTCACGCCTTGATGGGTCTAATTAATTGGACTAATTTAATGGACTTTAATAATTATTGAGGTGAGCCCACTAATTTGTCATGAGCCGTGTGATCCATGAGAATTATTGGGCCAAGTTGTGTCGGGTTTAGTAATTTTATCGGTCAAATTTATAAGTTAATGATTAGTTAATAATTTTATTAATTTAACTTTAAGTTAATAAGTTGATGGGCCTAAATTATGTTTTAAGTGAGCCCATTAGTTTTTCATGGGCCTGGGGCCCCATGAAACTTAATGGGTGATGTCAGGTTGGGCTTTTGAGTTTTGAGTCAGTCTAGGAATTTATGGGTTTAAGTTACGTGGTCAGCAGCTCGAACAAGTCCTTGGAAAAATAAATGTCCTTAAAAATATATATTTAATTCATGCATGCATTTTTATTAGATATATAAGTATGATTTTTAAGAAAATAAATTAAATATATATTTACGGACAAATTTTCATGAAATAAAGAAATAATGAGAATTTTATGTTCATGCATCATTAATAATTTTTATGATAAGTTTAAGTGCATGTTAAGAAAAATACATTTTTATGGAAGTTGAAGTGAAGATGGAAAGTGATGTGGTTGGAGGCCGGGATACCTGGGCCCGGTGACCTTCCTATAATGTTTATGTATGATAAGCTTATGGATCCGGTTGAGAGGGCAGGTGAAGTGGCAGCACAGAGGTGGAGACCCCAGCGCCACGTACGTTGGTTTTAAGATTGATCAATCGCTTAGTATGAGGCCACCGACATGGATACGACCTGTTGAGAACTAATAAATCATGATAAGTCATTTTATGAGATTTATTAAGTATGATGATATATGTTATAACATGATGATTAAGCAGTATAATTTTTATTTCATGTTTATATGCATATTATTTTAAGATCATGCACGTATAATTATTATACACGTATTTTATATGATGTGTGCTTGTATGTGGTTTCATCTTGTTATTTAAGGATAGAACGTGCCGAGCCTCTAGGCTCACTAGATCTAAATGGTACAGGTGAGCAAAATGTCAATGAGGATAATGTGTTCCCGACTGGCGGCGAGGACGTATGAGTTTCCAGGCGGCTAGAACTCGTGACCATTGCTCTATGATTATTTTTACGTTGAGATTTATAACTTTTATTTCTGCACATGTTTTAGTACTTTAGATTTTAGTATATGCATGGATGTTAGATTTAATTATTTATTTTAATATTTGCATGGATTTTGGTGTAGAATTATTATTTAGAAATTTCATTATGGAATTTTTATAAATGAATATTTAGTAATTAATTTTAAGTATTCAATTGCATGAGTGTACTTTTATTGTATTTATTGTGTATATGTATTTTGAAATTAAGTAAAGTTATTTTTAAGTATGATATATATATGTATGAGCATATATATATATATTTATATTCATTATTTTATAGTTAGAGAGTTTAAAAAAAAATATTTCAATAGAAGTTTTAGGATGTTTCATCTTCATTCGATTTATTTGTATTTTCCTGAATTGATTGTGTTCAATTAACTGATAATTAGTTGAATTGTTATATTTATTTGAAATCTAGCACTCGGGAGAGATGATTTTGAATAGGACTATAGGAAATACATCGTTAGTGTTTATAGAGTTCGAGAGGCCTGTAACTTAATTGAAGCCATTAAAGAATTTTTGTGATAATTACCGAATTTAATATCTAAACTTTGATAGGAATATTGAGTTTGATATTATATATGAATTTCTACTTGTCACTTGGAAAATATTGATAATTCTTGGTTAGTAAACTACAATAATTTATGATATAATTTTTTTTAGGAATTAAACTGATTGATAGTCAAGTGAAATCGAACCTCTAGAATTTGTCTCTCATTGAACTTTCGTTTTGCGAATTCATCATTAATTAATTTTATTCATTGATATTTTTAGTTAATCAAATTCAAACCATCATCGTAGTTCTAAATAGGATTAAGATTTTATTAGTTATAAATATTTAATATAATATCATTTTATTCATTCTCTGTGGAATCGACTTAGACTTAACTCCTATATTAAAATTTGACATCGTACGTTTGCGAGCGAAAATCACGCAACAAGTTTTTGGTTGGTTAGCTTAGCTTAGAGGCAGCCACTTAATCATTATGATTTCCTTGTTATAAAATCATTTTTTCACCCTTTGAAATTGTGTTTTTAAGGGTGATGTCCCATCTTTGGAGTTGAGAAAAGTTTTGCATAAGTTGAGGGCTTGGTTTTTGCGTTTGCTAGTCAAGAAAAAGTTTGAAGTTATTAAAAGTTTAAGTTTTGAATGAAGCGAATTGATTGTGACGAGACGTGCAATGTTGGGTCGGGGGATGCCTCGGTTCACTTTCCAAACCGGACGTGTAGTGTGGGTCCGGGAGACATCTCGGTTCTCCTACCAAGCAGACGTGTAAGGAGGGGTGATAAGTGCATTGTGTATGCATTATTTTGTGTCATTTTTATGGTTATTTTCGCATGCATTTATTTTACTTCATGTGTTTTATTTGTATTTTATTTATTGTGCATGCATTCTACTCTTCTGGTTGATTTTTGTAGGTTAATGGAGCTTTTAGAAGAAAACTAAGATAAAGACTCGTGCATGGGCGAATTACCATCTCGCGCATGCACCATAGCAAATTCCAGTACCACGAGATTCAATACGCGAGCGGGCGGACCAATATCTCGCGCGAGCGCACAAGGAAATTCCAGCAACATTGTATATAGAGCGCGCGCGAGCGAGCTCTTATCTCGCGTGCGCGCGAGAGGAGGTTCAGGACTCTTGAAGACATGCGTGCGCGCGAGACATTTTCCAGGCACGGGCGCAAGTTCGGGATGCTGATTATTCGTGAAATCCTAGGTTGAAAAGGAATCTACTTGGTGCGGACACTATAAATAGGAATATTATTATCTTTTAAAAGGACTTTTGACTTTTAGACTTTTGGGCGCGAAAACTGAAGGCGGCTCTTGAACATTCTTCAAGTTTTTCTTCTATTCTCGTATTTTTTAGTTTATGGTTTTATACTTTGTTTTATTAATTATGTTTATTAGTGAGTAGTAGTTTTTCTTCGATCAAGGCTGCGTGATTGGGCCAAATAATTTATATAAAAAACTTGATTGTTTATTCGAGAATTTTCAAACTTGATTTTATTTTAATGATTATCGAATTTATATTTGTCTTGTGAATTTTCTGGCCAGTTATTTACTTGCATGTTAATTGATTCCAATTCAACAGAGGAGGTTTCGATTTTGATCACTTCGATAATCAACATATTGTAAAACTGACTAGAAATAGAATTCGGTTTCATTTTGCGGTTTGGGTGTAAACTGAATTTTCACAATTCGTCATGCATTCAAATTTGATTAGAATTACGAAAGATTAATCCGTCAATATTTGAATAGGTTTGATTGTGCTAGAAATAGTCCTTTGAATAATTTAGGAGAATTCCCGTGAATTAAGATTAAGTCTGAGTATTAAATCGACTGCTTGTTACATGAATTGTCTAGTACGTACGTGTGTCCTTGATCGAGCTCTTTCCAATTTGAAGTTTAATCTAAAAATTTCCGCTGTGTCTTTATTGAGTTAAAATTTAATTGCAATTTAATTTCTTAGTTAAAATCTAAAATCACTTTTTTTTTTATTAGTATAGATTAAGTAGAAATAATCATATTCTGGTATTCATAATTATACAGTCCCCATGGGTACGATATCTGATTTTAATCACTTTACTATTACTTGACCTGGTACACTTGCCAGTAGAATTTATTCACACCGATTTAAGCGGTCAAGGTCAAGGGGCCGGGAGAAATCTTGGTTTTCTTACCACCCAGACGTGTAAGGAGGGGCCGGGAGAAATCTTGGTTTCCTTACCAACCAGACGTGTAAGGAGGGGCCGGGAGAAATCTCGATTTTCTTACAATAGAGGGGCAATGTGGGGCCGGGATAAATCTTGGCTTCCTTGCCGACATAGTACTGTAGCCATTGATCGATAAAATCTGAAGGTCACAATCGAGGATCTAAATTCACAGAAGAAATTTTAAAGTTAAAGTTATGAAAGTTATGTTTAAAGGCTTGAGTTGAGTTGAAGTTCAAAGTGTGAGTTTTGTTAAAAGGCGTGAGATCATTGCATGCGACTTTCTTTATAGCACCATATCTGTAGTGACCCACATCGTGATCACCTACTAATCAGAAGCTTAAGCATTCAATTAATCAATAAATAATCTGAATCAGATCAAATTGCGAAACTTAAGTAAATCAATACCAGAAAATCAAAACCTAATGGTTAACCCTGCCAACCAGCCTTGGTCACTACCTAACCTCCCTGCCCTCAGGAGAACTACCTGCATCTGCCCCATTGATGGGGGTATCCAGACAACATAAAAATAACCAGAAGTGAGCATAAAATGCTCAGTACAAGAGTATGAGTATACACTAATGTCATGTATGCAAAATGAACTGGATACCAAGACACTCAGGTCCAAAAATTAGCTCATAGACCGGGCCCAGGGTATATAGCACGCTGCTTCGTCGCCTCAGGAGGTGGCTCCTATACGCTGTGGATAATGGTGACCTGATACCAGTACAAGTGTCCAACCGTAAGGGTACTGTTTTTACACAAGACTTACGTATCCAACCATCCACAAACTCGTAGGATGAGCGCCCTACTACGAGATATCTCAAGGATATGGAAATCAATATGCTCATGTATGCAACATACAGTCAAGACATGCTGTATCATATAAATCATGCAATCAAATAATACATACAAGCATATAATACATGCATACTCAATTTGGATATCTCGAATAATACTTCCGTACCTTCCTAAGGCAGATCCTAAAAGCTCCCCTCTAGGTCCAAGCCTACCATACAACACTACAATACATAAATACCATGTATTATCTATCATGCCAACATCACCTATCATGCTTTAAAAGCCTTAATTAAACTATAGCCTACTCCCTATTTACTATAGGGAACCAGAGCTAACCTTCGTCCATCGTCAGCCTGCTGATGTCGAATGTCCCATAACCTGGGCATAGCCTAGCTACGACCCCTGGATGCCTCGCCAGAGCTCCGCCGCCTGGCAACCTCTACGGACACCTTTCCAGAGCTTCGCCGTCTGGCCACTACTACGGACACTGTCTGTTATATAAAAACTACTACCTACTCCAACTCTTAAAATAAGAGTACCCAAAAGCTCTTAAAATCGAGCTAACATGGGCCAAGGAAAGGGTAGGTGTAGTGACCCGCACCGTGATCACCTACTCAGCATGCAATAAATCAATAAAATAATCTTAATAAGAGTAACTGCGAAATTAAAGTAAGTCAAATACCAGGTAAGCAAAACCTAGTGGTCAACTGTGCTAACCAGCCTTGGTCACCACCTAACTTCCCTGTCCGCGGGAGAACTACCTGCAACTGCCCCATGAAATAGGGCATCCAGCCAACAAAAAACAACTGGAAGTCAGCCTAACATGCTCAGTACGAGAGTATGAGTATACACTATTATATGCGCATGAATGCAAATGAACTGGGTACCAAGACACTCAGGTCAAGAAACAAGCTCATAGATCGGGCCTAAGGTATATAGCACGCTGCGCCGTCGCCTCAGGAGGTGGCTCATATACCCAGTGGATAATGGTGAACTGATACTAATACATGTGTTCAACCATCACGGTGACCTAACACAAGATATACGTATCCAACTACCCATAAACTCGTAGGGTGAGCACCCTACTACAGGATACCTCTAAGGTAAAGGCTCAATATTCTCATGTATGCAACATACAGTCATGACATGCTATATATAAAAGCATACAAAACATGAAATCAAATAATCCATGCAAACACATAATACATGCATACTCAATCTGGATATCTCGAATAATACTTCCGTACCTTACTAAGGCAGATCCTAGAAGCTCCCCCTCTAGGTCCAAGCCTATCATGCTGCACTACAACATAAATAATCATGCATTACCTAGCATGCCAAACATCACCTACTAGGCCCTAAAAGCATTAATTAATCTATAGCCTACTCCCTATTTACTATAGGAAATCAAAGCCATACCTTCGTTCGTCGTCAGCCCGCTGATGACCCATGACTCAAAGCCTGGGCATAGCCTAGCTACGACCCCTGGACGCCTCGCCAGAGCTCCGCCGCCTGGCTACTACTGCGGACACTGTCCGCTATAAAAAATACTATTTCCTACTCCAACTCTTAAATAAAGAGTCCCGAAGCCCTTAAAATAGAGACATTACCTGGAGAGGAGAGAAAACTTGACATTCAAAATGAAAGCCTCGGACCCGTTTTTATAGGCCTGGGATCGGACGATCCGAACTGGGTTTTGAGGCTCGGATCCTGGAATGAATTCCACGTGTAGAGTGCTTTTGACATCTCAATCTGGAGGTGAGTTCGAACGGTCCGAACTGGGTTCAAATGGTCCGAACTGCCACTTGTTCGATCTACTTTAGACACCTGGACCCTGCTGAGTTTGGATGGTCCGAACTGGTCCGTACCCTCCGAACTGTTTTGGTCCTTCCGAACTCATTTTGGACCCCCGGAACCCCCGAGACATACCCTACCATTTTTGGACGTTCCAGATCTAAGTTTTCACTTAAATTTACCAAATAATGACTCCTTAAACATCTTTTGACACTTTTAAAATTATATGTCATTTACTAACATGTTTAAAATCACTTAATCTTGTAAAATAAAATCGGACTACTACATTCTCCCCCTACTTGAGATATTTCGTCCTCAAACAATCTTAAGTTTTGAATGCAGTTAATACTGAATAAACATCTTTTATTCAAACTGAACATTTTACAAGATACAATTGAAATACAACACTTTTCAAAACAGCTCTGGATAGTCTGTATGCATACTGCTCTCAAGTTTTCAAGTGGCTTCTTCAGTGCCTCGGTGCTGCCACTGAACCAGAACAAGAGAAATAATCTTTGTTGCATACTATCTTATCCCAATATTCTGCGATACTTGCTTGAACTATATCTCATGTTATTGTCTAATAACTTAATTAGACCAATAAACTGTAGAGATATCTATCTGGTAAATCAACTGTATCAATCCTTGATTGAATTAATTCTGGTCCTTAAACCCATCACTCCCCCACTTCTTCCCAGAATAGTGGAGTGTGACATCATCATTCGTACAATGCCTCGGATGGTGTCACACCATTACAGTTGTACACAAAATCAATTAGTGGTAACTAATATTGCCATGCTGGGATGTAAGCCTGGGATCTTGATCACTAACTATGCTCACAGGAACTCCATGCAATCGAACAATTTCTTGGATGTACAACCTTGCCATATTATAAAGTTGTAGTCCAGGTTATAAGGAATGGAATGTGCTGACTTGGTGAGTGAACGCTTAAATTGGTGTGAATAAATTCTACTGGCAAGCGTACCAGGTCAAGTTATAGATAGTGAATAGAATCAGATGTCGAACCCACAGGGACTGTATAATTATGAGTACCAAAATATATTTATTCCTACTTAATCTAGACTAATTAACAAGAGTGATGGAAATTCAAATTTTTAAACTATAAAACTTAAATTAAAAATAAGATTCAACTTATTAAGAACGCAACAGAGATTTTGGGATTAAACTCAATAGTGAAAAAGCTCGATCAAGGACTCACGTAGGTACCAGACAATTTATGTAACAAGTAGTCGACTCAAGACTCAGATTTAATCTTATTTCACGGGAATTCACCTATCTTGTTCAAAGGTCTATTTATAGAACAATCAAACATATTTAAATATTGACGGATTAATCTTTCGTAATTCTAATCAAATTTGAATGCATGACGAACGGTGAAAATTCAGTTTACACCCAAACTGCACAATGAAACCAAATTCTATTTCTAGAAGGTTTTACAATATGTTGATTATCAAAGTGATCAAAATCAAAACCTCCTCTGTCAACTTGGAATCGATTAACATGCAAGCAGATAATTGGCCAGATCATTCACAAGACAAATATAAATTCGATAATCAATAAAATAAAATCAATTCTAAAAATTCTCAAATAAACATTCAAGTTTTCTACATAAATTGTCTGGCCCAATCACGTGGCCTTGATCGAAAAGAAAGACTACTAATAAACAAAATCATGATTCAAAACAAGTTTTTAATCATGAACTAAAAATAAAAATAAGAAAATAAGAATAAAATGAGAAAATCTTCTCTCCCAAGTTGTAGTAGCGCCTCCTTTGTTCTCTGCATTCTCGAACCCTTAATCTGATGATTAATTCGGTATTTATATGCCCAAAAATATGCAAAATATAATATTCTTCCCGAGCAAGAGTTTCCAATTTTAAAAATTCTGTACGCGTGGCTCGCTTGAGCGAGCACAAGGTGCGCTCGAGCGAGCAACTCTCGACTCTGAAACTAAATTTTTTCGTCTTGCTCGCTCGAGCGAGCACAAAGTGCACTCGAGCGAGTGATTGTCTGCTCCAAAAATCCTTCATGCATAGTTCCTTGCACGATTGCCCCTCTTGTAGCGCGATTGCTCAACCTCCAAGTGCAATCGCGCGTCTCTTGCTTCTAACAGCGCAGCAACATCTTGGCCTTGCAAGCGCAATCACTCTTGTTCATCTTCCAACATCACTTATTTTCCTTGAGATGTAGTGCTGACTTTTAGAACGATAGAACTAGATGTAGTGCTAACTTTTAGAGCGATTTTAGAGCGATAGCACTAGATGCTGTGCTAACTTTTTCTTTAGCGCTTCAATCTCTTTTTTTCCTTTTTGCTTTTTTTTTTCTTTTCTCCTCTTGCCTTCAAAACTCTTTTAATTTTTATTTTTCCTACAAAAAAAACCCTAAGAGTGAAATACACATGAATGCAATAAAACACATAAAAACACACAAAATAATATGAATTCACACAAAATAAACATAAAAATATCACGAACTAATGCATACAAAATGCACTTATCAGTGAGTCGGTCCACTACAACCCGGATAACATCACAATTCCTCGAGGTCACAGGTAAATGGGTCATGAAGTCCATCATGATCAACTCCCATTTGAAAGAGTGGGTGCCCGGTGAGCCAACTTGTGGCTAAGGGCTTTGATGACTCTTTGTATAAACAATCTTTTGTTTAATATAATTTACACTTTTATTAATGGCAATGACTTTATCTTTCTTCATATTGTTATATTGTGATATACTATTATTGTTTTGATAAAGACCTTGAATATACTATAGTGTATGTAAGATGTGGTAGAACATGGGATGTCTATCATGAAACACATCTTATAGTCACTGTATATTCTAAACTGTTCCTAGTCGATTGAGCCGTCCGATAATAAGGATAAGGATCGCTCGAGTTTGAGACTAGCATTTGCGATGCAGAGTACCACGTTTCATTGGTAAGGAACATAGAGATGTTCGAAGCATGCAAATGGATATTCATATGATGAATGATCGAACTACCCTATCCGAACTTTCCAAGTGGTTATCACTTATTGAGTGGATAAAGTCCGCGGTTTTGGTTGTACACCATTAGTCCTTACTACTTGAAACATCATTGAGACTCTATATGCTAGTACTGTGCTTTGACTCGTTTACCGACTCTATTGGGGTCATCAGGTGTCGGGATTGGGTACAGTTACAACACATATAGGAGTCGATGCTTTGTTGTCAAGGATTCACCACATACTTGCGAGTGTGGATATCCTATGCGATCTGAAGAGATATTAGTGTGACGAATCTCTGGCCAGAGTACATGATGTGTTTTAAGAAATGGTTTCTTAGTAACACATGCGATGTCACTATTTGATCTTCAAGATGTATTGCATAGTTATCGAATCTCGAACGACTCTCGATATACCAATGGTTGTTGATTCGATCGGGATATATGGATGAAGGGACCGTACTGTACGCTAACCAAAATCTATTGGTTCTTGCAGGCACTATCAGTGATACCTAGGGAATCATGGGGCGATGTTGCTAGGCGCTCTTACCATGATTCGATGGGAAAGTCGGAAATTGTTGTTCCGAGTCACAAGGAGTTGTGAGCCCACGGCTAGCTGTATCCCTGAACCATTGAGGGTCACACAGAGTAATGGATTTTTAATCCCCGTTGAGATAGTTAAATTTAAAGAGTTAAATTTAATGAACAAAGAAGTTGGACTTGTTAATTATGAGTAGAGGAGTAAGATTTCTTAAAATGACATAGGGATGGACATTTTTGGAAACCACTGAATTCGGATTCAGAAAATTTTATCTTGACTTTAAAAGGTGCAGAAATGGTTTCTGTGCACATTGGTGAAATCGGTTTATCAATCGGAGTCATGATGAATTTTATATTAATTTCTGAACATGCGGGCTTTGCTTGTCGGGCTTGAACTTATGACTAATGGGCCCTAAGCTGTTAGCGGCCTACATTATAAATAAGTTATTGCAGTACAGAAATTATACACAACAGGTCACAAATTTTCGAAAACCTAGTTATTTTCTCTCAGTAGTGGCCGCCCCCCTTCCCCCTCTGCTCGGTAAAATCCAGTCTGTGAATTTTGAATTACAGTCTGGTTTAACGGATCAAATTCGTTAATTCTCTTCGTAGAAACTTCTGATAGATTTTCTAGTGCAATCTATCAGAGGGATTAATTATCCGTTCGTGGACCTGATTGAAGAGCAGTTCGTCCATCAGTTCCAGGGATATACAACAAAAGCAGAGCAATCTGTTGGTGTCCATAATCTCGCTTCGAGATTGGAGGTAAAAATTTATAATTGTTATTTAATTTTTACACACACAAAATTTAATCGTAAAAAGTTTTGATACCCATTATGGAATCGTTCCATATAAAATTTTTAAACTTCCGCTGCATCGGGTATCAATCCTGATTGATCTGATCGCCGCGTTCTCCAACAGTGGTATCAGAGACAGGTTGCTCAGATCAAGCGATTAAATTAATCGATTGTACAAAAATTTTTAAGCCTCGATTTTTGAAACAAAATAAATATTTTAAAAAATAAAAAATATTTTCGGGCAAAACCCGGGCAGCGATTGGATCGCTGCCCGGGGGGGCAGCGATGGTCACTGCGCAGGGCAGCCGGGCTGCCCGGCCCGAGTCCTTTGGGGCGCGGGCAGCCTGGGAGTGTCCTGGGCGGCCCGCGAAAAATTATTTTTAATTTTTAAATTAAAATTTTAATATGTTAAAATTCTATTTTTGGTCCGATCGAAAATTGTTTTTGATTGGTCCACGAGGCGTCGGATCGAATTGTTCAAGTCCGAAAATTTTAAAATTGATTTTTGGATAAATTTGTATTTTTTGAAAATTTAAATATTTTATCCGTTAAATTGAATTTTGAAATTAATTATTTTTGGTACAATTGATGATAAGATATGATCTTATGGATATATTGAGTAAAATATGATTTTATGTATAAAATTGGATTTTATAGATAAAATATGATTTTATTTGATAAAAAGATAAAATATGATTTTGTATGTAAAATAAGATTTTATATATGAAATATGATTTTATCCTTTTAAATTTAAATTGCCATTGCATGTTATCCAATAAATTAATTTTGAATTAAATGTTATTGGATAAGGATGATCGATTGCCATGACCAATTTTGTAGGTGTATGTTAGGAATTTACATTTGTTTTTATTGTTGTTGGATTTATTAATGGGCCTGGTTTATGGCCAATATGAATTGTCATATGTAATAAAAGTGGGCTTGGTTTAGAGGCCTCCCTTGAAGAGATGGTCAATATGCTTGTGACATTTGAATCCACTTTAAAGAAGGATAAACCGGCTTTCTTGGTGGGCTCCTCTTCTTCTGCTAAGAAGGGGCCAAGTACAAAGGGTAAGAAACGTTCTACCCCACCCAAGAAAATCGAACCCGAGAAGAAGTACAAGACAAAGGCTTCAAACATGGAAAAATCCAAGGATGTTTGCCATTACTGCAAGAAGCCCGGTCATTGGATGCGTAACTGCAAGGAATATCTAGAGCAGTTGCGAACTGCGAAGGGTATGTTCTATATTGAAATAAATGTTTCACTTAATACTACTTCTTGGGTATTGGATACCGGATGTGGATCTCACATTTGCAATGATTTGCAGGTGATGACAAGAAGTCGCAGGCTTAGAATGGGTGAGACCCAGCTGAGGCTCGGAAATGGTTCCAGAGTTGAAGCTAAAGCTGTGGGAGATATTTATTTAATTTTTGCAGAACGGTTTTAAGTTACTTTTGAGAGATGTTTTATTTGTTCCGGATTTGATTAAAAACATTATTTCTGTTTCTATGCTTGATAGAGATGGTTATTCTTGCAATTTTGTGAATGGGATTTGCAATATTTACAAGAATGAATGTTTGATTAAAAATGGACAACTTGAAAATGATCTATATAACTTAAAACTAAAAGACGTTCCAATAAATTATGTTGATAAACCGGCAACAACAAACAAAAGGAAAATCGATAGCCAAAACCCGGCAAACCTTTGGCACGCTAGGCTAGGCCATATTTCCTCAAGGAGGATGAACAAGCTAGTGGGAGAGGGCATGTTTGATATGTCTGATATTAACTCTCTACCTTCTTGTGAATCCTGCCTAAAAGGAAAAATGACTAAATCTCCTTTTAAGGGGAAACCTGAGCGTAGTCAAAATCTGTTGAATTTGATCCATACAGATGTTTGTGGTCCATTTAGAGTTGGTACTCAATATGGCCACACCTACTTCATTACCTTTATTGATGATTATTCTAGGTATGGGTATTTATATTTAATGAAATATAAGTCTGAAGCATTTGAAAAGTTCAAAGAATTCAAGGCTGAAGTAGAAAACAAGCTAGGTAAAAGTATTAAAGCACTTCGATCGGATCGAGGTGGAGAATACTTAAGTACCGAGTTTTTGGACTATCTGAAAGAGAATGGGATTCTCTCTCAGTGGACTCCTCCTATGACACCACAACTTAATGGTGTATCGGATCGTCGTAATCGAACTTTGTTGGACATGGTTCGGTCCATGATGAGCTTCACTGAGCTTCCACCTTCGTTTTGGGGCTATGCGCTTGAAACGGCGGTATTGTTGTTGAACAACGTCCACACTAAAGCAGTGGACAAAACACCATACGAGTTATGGAATGGCAAAGCTCCTAAGTATTCGTACTTGAGGATTTGAGGATGTCCTGCTTACGTGAAGCAGACAGTGGGAGATAAGTTGGATAGTCGATCCACCTTATGTTATTTTGTAGGGTATCCGAAGAATTCAATCGGATATTATTTCTATTATCCTGCTGAAACAAAGGTGTTTGTTTCAAGGAATGCCACCTTCTTGGAGAAGGAGTTCTTATTGGATAAGAAAGGCGAGATGATGGAACTCGAAGAAATTCGAGAAGAACCCGAAATACAAAATAACGATCCTACACCTCAGGAACCATTGATAGACACACCTGTACCTAGAAGATCCGAGAGGACTTCTAGACCTCCTATTCGATATGGTCTTCTTCTTGAAGGGGATCAAGATGAACTCGATGTTGGATGTGATCCAAGAAACTTCAAGAAAGCAATTTCTGATGCGGATTCAAATTTATGGCTTGAAGCTATGCAGTCGGAAATAGATTCGATGCATACAAACCAAGTTTGGTCTTTAGTAGATCCTCCCGATGGAATTGTTCCAATAGGGTGTAAATGGATCTACAAGAGAAAGCTTGGGCCTGATGGTAAGGTATTGACCTACAAGGCGCGATTGGTGGCGAAAGGTTATACTCAAAGACAAGGAGTTGACTATGATGAAACCTTTTCACCAGTTGCAATGTTCAAGTCCATAAGAATCCTTATTGCCATAGCTGCTTGGTATGACTATGAGATATGGCAAATGGATGTGAAGACTGCTTTTCTTAATGGAGACATTAAGGAAGAAATCTATATGAAGCAGCCTGAGGGGTACACATCCATGGGAAGCGAGCATAAGGTATGCAAGCTTCAGAGATCAATTTATGGTCTAAAACAAGCATCAAGAAGTTGGAACTAGAAATTTGATGAAACAATAAAGGATTTTGGTTTCATCAAGAACCCGGAGGAACCATGCGTGTACAAGAAAGTAGTTAAGGATGCTGTGACATTCTTAGTACTTTATGTTGATGACATCCTACTCATTGGGAATGACGTAGGGATGTTGCAGTCAACAAAGATATGGTTATCAGGTAGATTCTCGATGAAGGATTTGGGTGAGGCATCCTATATTCTAGGGATACAGATCTATAGAGATAGATCTAAGAGAATGATAGGACTCAATCAATCAACCTACATCGACACCATATTGAAACGGTTTTCAATGGATGGGTCCAAGAGAGGACATCTACACATGTGTCATGGAGTTTCTCTATCCAAGTCTATGTGTCCCAAGACTGATGAAGAGATAGAGAAAATGACACATGTACCATATGCGTCAGCCATAGGTAGTATCATGTATGGGATGATATCTACCAGACCAGATGTAGCATTTGCTCTAAGTGTCACGAGCAGATATCAAGCTAATCCCGATCAAATGCATTGGAAAGCCGTGAAGGACATTCTTAAGTACTTACGAAGGACTAAGAATATGTTCATGGTATATGGAGGAAGAGAACTAAAATTGGAAGGCTATACCGACTCTAGCTTCCAAAGTGACGTGGATGACTCGAAGTCAACCTCTGGATTTGTGTTCATGCTCAATGGCGGTGCTGTCTCTTGGAAGAGTTCCAAGCAGGACACCACAACGGATTCCACCACTGAGGCAGAATACATTGCAGCATCAGCTGCTGCTAAAGAGGCCGTTTGGATGAGGAATTTCGTCCAAGAGTTGGGCGTCATTCCTGAAGTTGTTGGTCCAGTCCCGGTGTACTGTGACAACACGGGTGCCATTGCTCAGGCAAAGGAACCAAGGTCTCATCAAAGATCCAAACACGTACTGAGGAAATACCACATCATCCGGGAGATTGTGGAAAGAGGAGACATCACTGTCGAAAGAGTGGCCTCTGCAGACAATATCGCTGATCCATTTACTAAGCCCTTGCCAGGACCATTATTTGACAAACATCGCGAAGCAATGGGTCTACATAGTATGACTAGTTGGCTATAGGGCAAGTGGGAGATTGAAAGAGTGGGTGCCGGTGAGCCAACTTGTGGCTAAGGGCTTTGATGACTCTTTGTATAAACAATCTTTTGTTTAATATAATTTACACTTTTATTAATGGCAATGACTTTATCTTTCTTCATATTGTTATATTGTGATATACTATTGTTGTTTTGATAAAGACCTTGAATATACTATAGTGTATGTAAGATGTGGTAGAACATGGGGATGTCTATCATGAAACACATCTTATAGTCACTGTATATTCTAAACTGTTCCTAGTCGATTGAGCCGTCCGATAATAAGGATAAGGATCGCTCGAGTTTGAGACTAGCATTTGCGATGCAGAGTACCACGTTTCATTGGTAAGGAACATAGAGATGTTCGAAGCATGCAAATGGATATTCATATGATGAATGATCGAACTACCCTATCCGGACTTTCCAAGTGGTTATCACTTATCGAGTGGATAAAGTCCGCGGTTTTGGTTGTACACCATTAGTCCTTACTACTTGAAACATCATTTAGACTCTATATGCTAGTACTGTGCTTTGACTCGTTTACCGACTCTATTGGGGTCATCAGGTGTCGGGATTGGGTACAGTTACAACACATATAGGAGTCGATGCTTTGTTGTCAAGGATTCACCACATACTTGCGAGTGTGGATATCCTATGCGATCTGAGGAGATATTAGTGTGACGAATCTCTGGCTAGAGTACATGATGTGTTTTAAGAAATGGTTTCTTAGTAACACATGCGATGTCACTATTTGATCATCAAGATGTATTGCATAGTTATCGAATCTCGAACGACTCTCGATATACCAATGGTTGTTGATTCGATCGGGATATATGGATGAAGGGACCGTACTGTACGCTAACCAAAATCTATTGGTTCTTGCAGGCACTATCAGTGATACCTAGGGAATCATGGGGCGATGTTGCTAGGCGCTCTTACCATGATTCGATGGGCAAGTCGGAAATTGTTGTTCCGAGTCACAAGGAGTTGTGAGCCCACGGCTAGCTGTATCCCTGAACCATTGAGGGTCACACAGAGTAATGGATTTTTAATCCCCGTTGAGATAGTTAAATTTAAAGAGTTAAATTTAATGAACAAAGAAGTTGGACTTGTTAATTATGAGTAGAGGAGTAAGATTTCCTAAAATGACATAGGGATGGACATTTTTGGAAACCACTGAATTCGGATTCAGAAAAATTTATCTTGACTTTAAAAGGTGCAGAAATGGTGAAATCGGTTTATCAATCGGAGTCATGATGAATTTTATATTAATTTCTGAACATGCGGGCTTTGCTTGTCGGGCTTGAACTTATGACTAATGGGCCCTAAGCTGTTAGCGGCCTACATTATAAATAAGTTATTGCAGTACAGAAATTATACACAACAGGTCACAAATTTTCGAAAACCTAGTTATTTTCTCTCAGTAGTGGCCGCCTCCCTTCCCCCTCTGCTCGGTAAAATCCAGTCTGTGAATTTTGAATTACAGTCTGGTTTAACGGATCAAATTCGTTAATTCTCTTTGTAGAAACTTCTGATAGATTTTCTAGTGCAATCTATCAGAGGGATTAATTATCCGTTCGTGGACCTGATTGAAGAGCAGTTTGTCCATCAGTTCCAGGGATATACAACAAGAGCAGAGCAATCTGTTGGTGTCCATAATCTCGCTTCGAGATTGGAGGTAAAAAATTATAATTGTTATTTAATTTTTACACACACAAAATTTAATCGTAAAAAGTTTTGATACCCATTATGGAATCGTTCCATATAAAATTTTTAAACTTCCGCTGCACCGGGTATCAATCCTGATTGATCTGATCGCCGCGTTCTCCAACAGCATTTCCACTCAGGAATGGATAAACCGTGAAGCAAACCTCTAGGTCTTCGGTGTTTTGCCTTAACTTACTGATACACCAAACATCTAGAAACATACAGATACACACTTTTCTTCATTCCTTTCCATTAGAAAGAACCTCGTACACAAATTTTTGTACACTGAAAGGATTCTCATACTTTATGACTAACACTTGTCATAACACCTGTGACAACGTCATTGTCGGCAATTCTTGATTTCCTGAACCCCTCAGGTTCTCTTCTTGGAAATATCAATACAAATATTCTTATTGACTCAACAGTTAATTAGTACAATCTCTAGTACTAAAATAATGTCATCTATCTCATAACTTGAGATAACACCTGAAAATGAGAATATTGATTATCCTGCCACGGATAACAATAATTCTTTGTTGAATTCTGACTTGCGCTACTAGATGAACAAAACTGTTTCATCTCTCTTGGAAAAGTCCTTAAATCAAAACAATCTAGCTAACTCCTGAATTGATTCCATTGAATCAGACATATTAATGGCCTACGCATTCAATAGACATTCCAGAAAATTAGTGAGAACAATCCCGCTAGACCTGGTAACTTAGATCTCATCTACTGTCCTTTTTCCATATCTAAACACTTGATGCTATCCTGTTAGTACCCATTGAAATTCAAACACTAGCTAGATCAATTTTTGACACTGAAATCCCAGAAGTACTGCAAAAACTTTTCCGAGTACCGCTTATCAGGGTACTGTATTTATCCAATCAACAATCTCACAGTTCAGTTTCTAATCATAAAGTAATGAAAAATTTCAACCGTTCTTCGTATAAAAGAACATTTACCTCCCCCATCACGGGGTTACAATATCTATATCTACCTCAGATAACTTAGAAGTAAAACTTCTTATCAACTCTTCTTAAGTAGTAGGAAATCCAACAGCTGAACTAGCATATTTCTTGGAACAACTACGTCTATCTCTGACCGCCTTAGATGATAGTCACAAATAGTCACTGGGCATTAATCTTGCACCAGTTTAATTATTTCAAAGCAAACATGGTCACCTAAGTGCTCAACTTTCACTATCCAAGTGAATTCTCATACTGCCAAATCCATGCTGTAACTTAGGAGACTCATGACATCCGTCAAACACTAACTAGATCCATCATCCGGTAGATCTCAAACTCTTCTGATACAAAATGTTCCTAGTCAGGAAACATTTATCCCATCACTGTTCTATCTACCAAAAAGATCAAATATCTTTTCAAGGTTATCAATATGACACCAAGTTATATTTTAACATGACTGTTGCAATGATCTCTAGACTGAGTAAATTTTCATAACCCTCTGAAGCACAAAAGACTTCCAGAATAACATTGGAAATATACTCCACCAAGTCTAGTCCTGATCACAGTTCATGTCTCCCAGTATAAATCATCTCGGTGTTCTGATGTAAACTTGTATTTACTTGAAAATCCAACAATCAAATTCTAGTTCTTATAGGGAAACTTATCTAAGTAAATCCATCACATAGAATTCTCATTCATTAATCAAGATCCTGATTAATAACTACATCCCTGATAGAATCAGATAATACTGATAAAACCTCTTGGTTCTCCCCCAGTAGTACGTATGAAAACTATCCGTCCATAATATACACTTGTCAAGGAATCCTTTCCAAGACTATTCTATCCACAGAATCAATATTTGTACCTCTGATGAAGTCAGATGATAACTCATCACATCTCTTGGTACTAACCCAACACCAAGAATAATTCCAGAAGACTCAAATAAATTTTGAATATCCTCCTGATAGTTATACCCATTGTTATGACTGTACATACATCAAGACTGAGGTAAGTCTTCCTATAATGTCAAAATGGAATAGAAGAATCCTTCCAGAGTACACCGGCATAAGGTCGCACTTACTATACCATCTCAAACCCGATAGTCATCAGTATCCTGGCATAACTCATCCCTGAGTCTCTGATACGATACTAAGAAGCATTCCTATCCGGACCAAAATCATTGGTCAAGGAAAATTCTCTGCAAAAGCACAACTCAAATCCGGAGTCTGCAAGCATCTGACAATTTAATCCTGTCAAATACTAATTCAACTAATCTCTTGTATTAAATCCTCGAAATCCCAATTCAAAACTGAAACCTATTTGATCAGAACGATTACATGTCAATGAAAATTTCTTTCAAGACTAATTCTGACAGCAGAACATTTGTATGAAAACAGACGATATTTAAACCCTGATACCACACCTGGTATCTCTCCAATCCAAGGTCATACCTTGTTGTGACTGTTGCCAAATCCCCAGACTGACTAGCCTTCCCTATATAGTCCCTGGAGCACAAAGGCCTCTAAACATCTTCTGAAGTATGAAAACTTCCAGAGCAATTCTGACTAAGGGTGGCGCCTCCTCACGTCTAGTCCCGGTCACAATACACAACTCTTGGTATTACTTGACCCGGTATCCTGATGAAAACCCATCATCATAAAGAAAAAACCTAGAGAGGTCAAAACAGCCAACTGTTCTAAGGAAACCCGCTTAGAACAAACACTCAAGCCCCCTGATGAATCGCATCACCCATGGCACTATACATAGTCAATTGATTAACTAGGTCATCCCAGGAAAAACACCAAGTACTAATCAACCAAAAACATGCATAATTCAATCTTAATTATACACACGTTAAAACAAATGACTGATTTTTTTTTTCAATATGATCAAGATAATCCAAAAGATTACAATACTTGAACCACCAATCCAAGTACTAATACAATCTTTATTACAATCTCATTTAATACATAACTTAATCAAAAGATTACATTGAAAGATGTACAATGCAACAAAATCTTAGTACATCAAATACTGAAATCTACATCTGATTACAACTGAAATACTGATTACAACAAAACTTAATACATTATTTAAATTTCTACGGAAGTCTTTCATTCCGTCTACTGATCTTGAACATGAAGTTTCCCGTCTACTACTCATGTCAGCAGACCTTCTTCATCACAAGATCTAAAAGATTAAATCTTGCTAATCTATCGGATCCTTCCAATATTGTTGGGTTCCTAATCTGGTAGATGAGACAAGATTTCCCTGAAAATCTCTCCAACTACAAGTGAAGAGTCTTTCGGGGTGGCTTCCTTGGTTGACGCATAATGGATGACTATATGTCACACATTCCATTCAACCCTGAGAAGTGCCTGGCGTTGAAAACTAGATCTTCTCTTCTAGCTATGTATTGCTGGGATCCACATAATACGAAACTCTGATGCCAACCTTGGTAGTGCCGATCTTGGAAAAGCCTAGATAGCTTGCTATTCCAATTCCTGATACTGTTATCATCATCGAATCCAACTTGTAATCCTACAAGGATAATCCAAAATCAATACTATGTCCCAAAGAATCTTATTGCATGCTCTGATACCATAAATGTAGTGACCCGCGACGTGATCGCCTACTAATCAGAACTTAAGCATGCAATTAATCAATAAAATAATCTTAATCAGAGTAACTGCGGAATTAAAGTAAGTCAAATACCAGGTAAGCAAAACCTAGTGGTCAACCATGCTAACCAGCCTTGGTCACCACCTAACCTCCCTGTCCCCGGGAGAACTACCTACAACTGCCCCATGGAATAGGGAATCCAGCCAACAGAAAACAACCGGAAGTGAGCCTGACATGCTTAGTACGAGAGTATGAGTATACACTATTATATGCGCATGAATGCAAATGAACTGGGTACCAAGACACTCTGGTCAAGAAACAAGCTCATTGTCCGGGCACAGGGTATATAGCACGCTGCGCCTTCGCCTAAAGAGGTGGCTCATATACCCAGTGGATAATGGTGACCTTATACTAGTACATGTGTTCAACCATCACGGTGACCTGACACAAGACATACGTATCCAACCATCCACAAACTCATAGGATGTTCACCCTACTACAGGACACCTCTAAGGTAAAGGCTCAATATGCTCATCTATGCAACATACAGTCATGACATGCTGCATATAAAGGCATATAAAACATGAAATCACGTAATCCATGTAAACACATAATACATGCATACTCAATCTGGATATCTCGAATAATACTCTCGTACCTTACTAAGGCAGATCCTAGAAGCTCCTCCTCTAGGTCCAAGCTTATCATGCAGCACTACAACATAAATAATCATGCATTACCTAGCATGCCAAACATCACCTACTAGGACCTAAAATCCTTCATTAAACTATAGCCTACTCCCTATTTAATATAGGGAACCAAAGCCATACCTTCGTCCATCGTCAGCCCGTTGATGACATATGCCCCAAAGACTGGACATAGCCTAGCTACGACCCCTGGACGCCTCGCCAGAGCTCCGCCGCCTGGCTGCTACTGCGGACACTGTTCGCTATAAAAATACTATCTCCTACTCCATCTCTTAAATAAAGAGTCCCAAAGCCCTTAAAATAGAGCCATTACCGGGAGAGGAGAGAAAACTTGACATTCAAAATGAGAGCCTCAGACCCTTTTTTATAGGCCTGGGATCGGACGATCCGAACTGGGTTCGGAGGTTCCGATCCCGGCATGAATTCCACATGTAGAGTGAATTTTGACACCCCAATCTGGCGGTGAGTTAGGATGGTCCGAACTGCCACTTGTCCGATCTGCTTTAGACACCTGGACCTTGCTGAGTTCGGATGTTCCAAACTAGGTTTGGATGGTCCAAACTTGTCCGTACCCTCCGAACTGTTTTGGTCCTTCCAAACTCATTTTGGGCACCCGGGACCTACCCTACCATTTTTGGACGTTTTGGATCTGATTTTTCACTCCATTTTACCAAATAATGATTCCTTAAACATGTTTTGACACTTTTAAAATTATATGTCATTTACTAACATGTTTTAAATCACTTAATCTGGTAAAATGGAACCGGGCTACTACAGTAGGAGTGAGTCAAAATGAGGCCCCCTCGACCCGTATATATAGGCTTGGGATCGGACACTCCGATCCCTTGATCGGATGCTCCCATCCATGCATGGGTTCCACGTTCCGATCGGGTGAGATCGGACGCTCCGATCCCACTTCGGAGGCTCCAATCTGCTTGCATGCAGCTACGTGTGCAAACCTTCTGGCCACGTGCATGGCATTGAGATCGGACGGTCCGATCTATGTTCGGACGCTTCGAACTTGCCCGTATCTTCCGAACTCAATCGGTGACTCCGATCTAGTTTGGATCCTCCAAACCCAGTTCGGACCCTCCAAACTGCCCGATCCCAATAAGCCCATTAACCATTTTCGGACATTCTGGACCCAATTCCTTGGTCCGTTAGATCTTATTCAAATCCTTTAATCATGTTTCATTAATTATAAATATGATTAGCAACTTAATCTTGTAAAGTGGAACTAGGTTACTACATAGTCTCATTTCCTTTCCTTTTTATCTTTAAGATCTTTTCGAGAAAGTTTCAACGTATTTTATTTTAAGTATTACGCATGTATTTTAAAACCTCGTCATTTCATGGTTTATATTTTTTGGGTATTTAGACTCACTACCTTTTCTTGGTGCAGGTGAGGATGTCTCAGGGATCGAGGGGCAGGATACCTTGGACTGATGGCACTGGCAGCGCCGACCCTCGACCGTGTGTTTTCTATTTTCCGCATTTTAAGTATTGAATAATGAACTAAGAAATTATGTTTATTTTTAGAGTTTGAGGGCAGGATGTGTTTTCCCTGCAACTTGTTTTATTTGGCATGTAAAATAATCAACTATTTTACCTCGTTGGTTGTGGATTCGAACTTTTTCCTTTAGCTTTATGCCTTTGATCGTTTCAATTATCCTGCCTTGTTGCTCGTTTGAATGATGTGTTTGAGACATGTGGTTTTTAATAGTTACAGATAGGTCATGGAAATTTTTTTTTAAAATCCGTATTTTTAATTAATTATTATTTAAAGTAGAGGTTAGAGTCGTCTCAGTTGGTATCAGAGCACGGTTCTGGTTTGGGCTGTGCCTACTACCGGTTGCCGAAAGTCAGGGGATCTTGCCTCAAAGTCTGTAAGTTTAAAGTTTTCAGTATTGCTACTTGTTTAAGTTTAGTAGCATTAGTTTTAAAATTCTTTGAGCATGTATAAATTTAAAGAAAAACCTTTTCTTAGGTCATGTAATTTAAGTGTTGGATTTTCTGAAATGCGTACAGATTCCTCCCCGCCATGAGCCTAATGCGCCGCCACCTCCACCTCCTCCGCCCCCTCCGCAAATGGATGTAGGGGGACGGGTTTTTGCCGGTGTAGCTCGTATCCTTGAGCAGCATGCTGAGGCCGCTCCTAGGGCTAGACCAAAGGCTGTTATGAGCAGTTTCGGAAGTTGAATCCAAAGGACTTTTCTGGTACTACCAACCCGATGGTAGCCGAGGGATGGATTCGATCGCTGGAGGCAATCTTCCGCTACATGGAGTTGGGTGATGCAGATCAGGTCCTTTGCATCACGTTCCTTCTTAAGGACGATGCTGCCCTCTGGTGGGAGGGAGTAGAGAAGACAAAAGAGCTGACCACTTTGACCTGGGATGAGTTCAAGAAGCTCTTCTTTGAGAAATACTTTACTGCAGATGTGAGAGCTTGACTGAAGAAGGAGTATATGAGCCTTCGTCAGGGGCTTCTGTCAGTGGCTGAGTTTGTGAGAAAGTTTGAGAGGGGATGCCATTATGTGTCGTTGATTGGCGACGATGAAGCAGAGAAGCTTCAGCACTTTATGGATGGGTTGCGGCCCACGATCCACCGTGATGTGGTGATGGCGGAGCCAGCAGACTATGCTACTGCGCTCAGACGAGCTTTAAGGTCTGAGCAGTCTTTGAGGATATCAGCGCAGAGGAACATGGTAAGAGGTTCTTTGTTCAATAGGGCCGTCCGCAGCAGCACCATGGAAAGAGGCCATATTCAGGGAAAGACAGTAGAGGCCCCAGGGGTACCAGGCCCAGAGACCCGCCCCTCCCAAGGATGGGGGGAAGCCGTATTGAAAGGAGTGCCATCGACCCCATTTTGGGAAATGTTTAGTGGGTGCAGAAGTTTGATTCAAGTGCAAGAGGCCAGGGCACATGGGTAGTGAGTGTCCGGAGCTGAGGATGCCAGTACCTGGACGAGTATTCGTGATGCAGGCCGAGGAGGCTGACCCATACACTACCCTCATCACAGGAAATGATTTAAGCTTTTGGTTAGAGCAATTTATATGATTTATTGTTGAAATTTGATTATGAGTTTTCTTGTTGGTAGTTTGTAGTGTGTTAACAGTTGGGTATTTCTTGAATCTTGGGTTGGCGTAAGATTTTGTAAAATGTTGCTTGTTTTGAGAAGTTTGACTGTGTTAGCATGTGTAATATTTAATTTGGGATTATATGACTTAGAATGAACCTAAGTAGGACTTTTATTTATTAACCTTAATCTTTTCTGTGTTTGCAATCATCCTTACTGCAGGTAGTATATTAGTAGCAGGTGTAGCCACCAAAGCCTTGTTAGACTCGTGGGTTACCCATTATTTTATTTATGAGGGATTTGTTCATAAGTGGGGTGTTAAGCGAGAAGAGCTATTGGTGGGATTTGCAGTGACCATCCCATCAGGGGAAGAGTTGTCCACCCAAAGTATAGTCAGAAATCTTGAGCTTCTTTTGCAAGGGCAGTCAGTGATTGCAGATTTGATAGTATTGCATATGCCAGAGTTTGATTTGATTCTTGGAATGGACTGGATGATAAAGAATGCAGTGGTGATTGATTTTTAACAGAGGTCAGTGTTAATCAGACCTGAGGGAGATGAGCCATTCTGGTTTGAGGCTGCTAGGAGTTTGAGGAAGACGTGAATCATATCCTTTTTTCAAGCTAAGAAGCTTATTCTAGATGGGTGTGAGTCGTTCCTAGCCAGTGTACCTCTAACAGATTTTCCAGCCCATTCAGATATTTCAAATGTGGACATTGTCAGAGATTTTGGAGATGTGTTCCATGAAGATGTTGCAGGTATTCCGCCCGATAGAGAAATTGAGTTCTCTATCAATTTGGTACCAGGTACCGTGCCAATCTCTAAAGCACCGTATAGACTAGCTCCCACTGAAATGAGGGAACTGAAAGAGCAGATTCAAGAGTTTCTTGATAAGGGGTTCATACGCCCTAGTTTCTCTCCATGGGGCGCATGGTCCTTTTTATGAAGAAGAAGGACGGGATTCTAATATTGTGCATAGACTACCGAGAGTTGAATGAGGTTACGGTGAAAAATAAGTACCCGCTTCCCAGGATTGAGGGTCTCTTCGATCAGTTGCAAGGAGCCTCCGTATTCTCGAAGGTTGATCTCCGTTTTGGTCTTCATCAGTTGAAGTTGAAGGCATATGTGTTCAAGACAGCCTTTAGGACTCGTTATGGCCACTACGAGTTCTTAGTGATGTAGTTCGGTTTGACGAACGCTCTTGCGGTCTTCATGGATCTTATGAACCGCGTGTTTCAGCCGTACTTGGACCGATTTGTCATCGTTTTCATAGATGACATTCTCATTTATTCCAAGGATGGAGAGGAGCATGGACAACATTTGAGGACAGTGTTAGAGGTTCTTCGAGATCGGAAGTTATTTGCCAAATTTGACAAGTGCGAGTTTTTGTTAGAGAGAGTGGCATTATTGGGTCATATCAACTCTAAGGGTGGTGTGGAGGTAGACCCCTCAAAGGTTCAAGCAGTTAAGGAGTGGTCTATACCCAAAAACGCTTCGGAGATTCGCAACTTTCTTGGTTTGGCCGGATATTATAGAAAGTTCATCAAGGTATTTTCATCCATTGATGTGCCCTTGATAGCGTTGACTAAGAAGAATGCTAAATTTGTGTGGATCCCGAAGTGTCAAGTGATCTTTGATTTGTTGAAGAAGGCTCTTACGACAGCACCGGTGTTGGCTATGCCTTCAGGGTAGGGTGATTTTGTTGTTTATACCGATACTTCTAAGTTGGGTCTAGGAGCAGTTCTCATGCAGCGAAACAGAGTTATTGCCTACACTTCTTGAAACAACCCTGACCTCTATTTTAAATTAATTAATAATGAAAATGCGGATTTTAAAAAAAAATCGGCATGCCCTATCTATTTATATAAGGACCCACCTGTCACAGACAACAAATTTAAAATGCAACCAACAGTATGAAATAAACTAGACCGAGAACTGAACGAGAACCGGAGAAAAAGATTCGACCTTCCAAACGTCCATAAATCATATACTTTGATACTTACATTCCCAAAGACGATCAATAAATCTTTATGTTTACATTAATCCAAGTAACAGAATAAAAGACTATAAAATGTTAAAATAATCTTTTGCGGAAGACTGGCATGGTCATAGGGATGTGCCGTGCCCGCATCACAGTACACTCGATAGTCCTGCCCCGCAATCTCAATGATAACCTAAACCTGCACCAAGTAGATGTAGTGAGCCTAGGGGCCCAGTAAGAATATGGGGGAAATAACGAGTACTACATAAATACAAGCACACATAGATTAAAAATAACTTGTAATAAAATACTTTGTGCCCTTAACTTAAACAAATGATTTCTAAAAGAATTAAGTGAATATGAATGAAACATATGCATGGCTAAGTCGAACATGAGCAATGTAACTGAATAATCTGAACTGAAACATGGTCATAAATGATTTGAACTGAAACTGTGAACTTTGATCCTTGAATTGTGACTCTGTGATTTCGATCATGATCATGGTTGCAGTGCACTATGCCGCAAGGAGGTCAGGATATCACCCAACCCAATCTTGCCCTGTATTTGGTAAGGGAGGCCAAGATATCTCTCAGCCCGACACAAACACATGCTAAGGTAAAGAAACTCATAATGATTTGGTAAGGAAGGCCAAAACGTCTCCTAGACCCACACAAACACATGCTTTATTGTAGTCACAATCATCTCACTTCGTTCGTAAAATACTTTCTTCCATAGTTGAATATGAGACTTAGCATGCATATGTAAATATGATGTACATGTAAATTTTTTATAGCTAATCATGCAAATGACTCACACATTGAAAACCTGGATGGTGATTTAGAGAGCAAACCAAATGATGGAAGTCTAAACCATAACTTAGCGCTTAAGACATTTAGAGCGGTTCGCCCGTAAAACTTATAACTCATTCGATTCTTACTCAAAAAGAGTTCCTCTTAAAATCACGAATCCCTCACACTTAGAACTAAATAAGGAAGTCATCCTCGGGATATTATTCCTATCTAATCATTTTATAAAAATTCATTTCCGGACAGCAACCTCATTAAATTTCCAAAATTCTGCACCTATCAAATCAAATGCCTAGAACTCAACCAAAACTTAATCGAATTTGTTTTCGCTTGAACTGACATACTTCTAACATCTTAGACCAATTCCAGACCCGAGCCCTTAACCAAAACATAATTCCAGCCCTGTTTTAAACAACCATTTCTGGACAGCCCTGTTACTAAGCAAAAATCTGCACACATATCTTAGCTCTTTCCCCCTTCTAAAACTTAACCATTGGACTCCCATGAACCCAAACTATAAATCAAGACCAAGACCACTCCTTAGACTTCTCCAAGACACTAGGACAGCCCTCCCATGCCAAGCATTGACACGAAACCATCCCACAAACAACTATGAAAAGTGAAGCCCAACCTCACTTAAAACCGAAATGCTCCTCATCTCCAACTTCCAAGCAAACTTCAACCCATCCTAAGCACTACCATGTGAGCTACATTCTCACCCATGGTAGCCCCTATTCACCATCCAAGCAACACACAAAAATTCAAAATTTCACAAGCTCCAAAATTTGACATTTTCGAAATATAGGGCAAAGATGAGGACATCATTAAAACTTCAGACCCAACTCATTTCAAATCAATAAAGTACCACAATAAATCGATATGAACATGAACAAGCCCAATATAAATCTGAAATTTTTGAAATATTGACCTAAAATTTCAGAAAAATTCAAAATGCACACAATAGGACAATCACATGACATAATAATCTAATTGGTGGCCAAAGAAACCCATAAATCTTGCCTAGCTCAAAAATGCCCAAAAAAAATGAAATGAAAAAAGCTGGAAAAACTGAGGATTCACGGTAGAACTCTCGGCCTAGCAGCTATGAGGACGTCCAAAGAGCAAGCTCCGGCGACGGTGGTGAGTGAACGGCGGCGGCGACGACAGGAAAAAGGGTTGGAGGAAGATGCCGATCGATTCTTTAAGGAGAAGAAGAAGAAAGCGTGGGTTTGGGGCTTGGGTTAGGTATTTGGGGTTTATTTGTGTTGTATAATATGTTTTAAGTGTACATGTGTGTGTAATTTAAAAAGGTGCTACTTAGTTTTAAAAAGTGCTACTCCCTTATAAAAATTCTTGCACTACACACACTATTTTTTTCAAATTCTTAATGTTAAAAAAAATTCAAGTATTGAAATAAATAATTTAGATTTCACTAGTCCGGGTTTGAAATTTCTAATCTTTGGAAAATTCTAAAGTAAGCTTAAAAATTTCCGCAAAGGCGATTTCGGTCACCCGAGAAATTTTAAAAGTAAATACATTAATTATTTTCCTCAATTCCCATAAATGTTAAATCTCTAAATAAAGTTTAGGAATTCTCCGCCGAAATCCACCATCTCCACGCACCGGGCCTGGAACCACTGAACTTGAAAACTCAAGAATTCTTAACATAATAATTAATCAAATAAACATCTGAAGGAATTTAAATACTAACTTTAAAAATTAAAAATCAACACTTTAAATATTTTGATGTCATAGTGTTTAATAGAATATTTAAATAATAACAGAGCGATTAAAAATAATTTAAAAAAACTAGACAAACGTTTAAAAGAAATTTAAATAAATACACAAGCAGAATAAAAATCTTTAAAAAATGATTTGGATAATTAAAAAAAATTTAAATAAATAGGCCAAACATTTAAAATAATTTAAAGTAACTAACCGCTGAACTTAAATGATTTAAAATAAATAAGTTGGACACTCAAAAATATTTAAACAAATAAGTTAAACAGTTAAAATCATTTGAAAGAATAAACTAAATAATTAAAATCATTTAAATATGCAAACTTAAACTTTTAAAATATTAAAACAATTAAGTTGCACAATAAAAATCATTTTGACAAATAAACTTAAACAATTAAAAATATTAATTAAATAGTTAGTACAATAAAAATCATTTAAATAAATAATAAAATATTTTATTAACACATAATTTCACATAAAGAATTTAAATCAATTAAACCTAAAAATAATAACCCTAATATTTATTTAATTTAATGCATGTGATTTAGTAGATTGGATTTTAGGCGCCATAATTCCTTCCCCCTTAAATGGGATTTCGTCCTCGAAATTCAAGACTCACTAACTAGGTCCGAATACCTTAGAACAAATCAACACTAATTTTTTCTAACTTTGCACCTACATGAGTTGGCCCAAATCAGCTTGCGCTGCTCACTCTGATGCATACTGATATCTATATCATCAAGGATCTGACTAAATCTTATTGCAATATAAAATTTATAATTCTTACATCTTCCCAAGTGGTCTTATCCTCAATTTTATCATTCCTCAAATTTACTATCGATCTAAATTTATCAGCTTAAAAACGTCATCCTACCGCATTGATAAGTTCTACAACCTACAAGGTCTTAGATCTTTATGTTATTGCACGACCTATATTTTGCTAATCTTATATCCTATGTCGGAATTCCAAGCAATAGAGCTCATATAACCAATAAATAATTTATGTCGACCTCGACCATCACTTGAAAACTTTCTAACATCGAAGCTAGGCTTAATGTCTATTTATCAATTAAACTTAACTCTTATAATATACAACTCGAGCTCTTAAAAAAAATTCACAAATTCACAAAATACTTAGCAACTATCACTAAAATTTCCTAAATATGATAGCTAAGGGACTATACAATTCTACCTCGACAGTCACATAAGGGCCTACAAAACAAGTTAATTTCCTTATATTCCCAAATCGTTAATATTACGGAATAATGATACCTTCAAGAACAAGTTAATAACCACTCTGAGACTCTAAAGGTCTACGACACTTATTAGCAGTGCTACGCTTAATGATCCTGGACTATGCCCAATCCCTTATTAATTACTGCATCTCACAACGCTTCTAAAGATAAATAAAAATTTCCTTAAGCAACGACTCTAGTTCGGTTAACCTTCGAGTGGAACCAACGACTCTAGTTCGGTTAACCTTCAAGTGGAACCAACGACTTTCCTCAGCTTAGGATTGATCGACATATTTCCATAAATAAATCTAATCCAATCCTTGATAAGAAAATATACCCATAAAATGTTGTTCGGTTCCAAGATATTATCGGTGTAACATATAGAATCCGAATAGGTAACTAGACAGATCCCAAATATCCATTCACCAATTTATACGATCATCTCTAGCGTCTATGATTCTACCGAAAGTTCAACTCTTAATTAAAATTCCCCAATAGATTTATCCACTTATTTGATTAGATGGTCTCTAAGTACCAAACAATTCCTACATATCGCCTGAAGACATATCTCAAGTCTCTAGTTCAACTTGACAGCAAGTCTGAAAATCCAAAAATTCCCAAATTATTATATGTACAACCTGAGTTCATATTTCAATAACTTAGTATACAAATGGGACACCTCGAAGAGTTGTAACCCAATCGTATATGATTTCTAATTACTCCTCCAGTGATAAGTGCAATTTTTGCACTTATATTTTATATAAATTGGCTTGGCTTTTGTTGTGTTTTGAACGATATTATGCATTTATTTTGTTGTTAGTGTCATTTGCAGGAATTCAAGTGATATTTATTTTAGTTGATCAAAAGAGTCAAAAAGATGCAAAATGAGTGAAGAAAAGAGAAGAGGAAAAATGAATTTAAGTTGAACAGGTCAACGCCCCAACGCCTGAATTCCAGCGCTCCAGTGCTATACAGAGTCTTCCAAAAGGTGAAAAGTCAAGGAAATAGCGCTCCAGCGCTATCAAACCAGCGCTCCAGCGCTGTTGAGGAAATTGGATGGGCGGTCCAGCGCCGAAGGCCGGCGGTCCAGCGCTGCGCAGTCTCCTAAAATTTGGAAAGTCTTGATCGAGTTTTAAAAAGGAATTTTACAACTTATTCTAAGGGTGACGAGGGTTTAGAGAGTTTTCAAAGAATAACGACGGCTATTGAGAGTTTAGGAGTGCACAAGAGCTCAAGAACTCGGTATGAAGACGGAAGACGGCAGCATCCGGCGACGGAGAAGCTTAATTCTACTTCATTCTAGTTTTACTTTGAACTCTATTTTTCTTAGTTTATGGATTGTTGGGAAAATATGTCTTATTTGATTTTGAATTGCGTTATGAACTAATTTCTTATTCTAGAGGTAGATGGATCTTGACTGAAAACCATGATTGAGATATTTTGATTTATATATTTAAATTTCTTCGCACAGTTTATTTGTATTTTCCTGATTTTATTGCTTTCAATTTATTGGCCATAGATTGAATGATAATTTATTTAGAATCTATCACTCGAGAGAGGAGATTTTGAATACGACATAGAAAAATACATCTTTGGTTTTTATATTTTTCGAGAGGCATATAACTTCATAGAAGTCATTAGAAGGATTCTCGTGCCATTTACCGGGTTTAATAGTTGAACTTAGATAGACATATTGAGTTTGCTATTGAATACGAATTTCTGCTTGACACTCGAGAGAGGTAGTAGAAAATAATAGGGATTCTTGGCTAATAAACTAGAAGAATTGATAATTGAACAATCATTAGAAATAAATTGTGGTGGACAGTCAAGTGAAGTCGAACCTCTAGCATTCATCGTTTATTGAATTTTCATCTCGTGAACTCGTGGTTATTTAGTTTTGTTTCTTGCAAATTTTAGTTTTATAAAAATCAAACCATTTTCGTAGCTCTACGTAGGTTTAGGATTTTATTAGTTGCAAATATTTGATATAATATCATTTATTCATTCTCCGTGGGATCGACTTGGACTTAATTTCTATATTATAACTTGACATCGTGCGCTTGCGAGCAAAAAACACGCAACAAGTTATTGGCGCCATTGCCGGGGAGTGAATTTTATTTGATTTACATTAAATTGTGCTAATAATTCTTAATTTTGATTTAGAGACTTTTATTTTTTTTTTGTTGGTCCTAATTTTAAATTTTTCCTGTTTATGCAGTTTATGCAAAAAAGCCAAAGTTACGACTCATTTTTCTTTGATCCGGAAATCGAGAAAACTGCTAAAGCTTTGAGAAAATCAAGAAGAGAAGAGTTGCAACAAATGACTGAAGAAAGTGAAAGAGTTGTCAATAATGCTCTGGTGCCAATCAGAGATCACTTTCGACCAGTGATCAATAATCATTACTTTGGAATAGCTCTGCAGAACATCACGACGAATAATTTTGAGTTGAAGCCAGCTTTGATTAATATGGTGCAGCAGAATCAGTTCAGAGGTGAAGCTACTAAAGATCCAAATCTGCATCTGCGTACTTTTCTGGAGATTGCTGACACTGTGAAGATTCATGGTGTTACTGAGGACACCCTTAGACTACGATTGTTCCCGTTCTCTCTTAGGAACAATGTTTGTAGTTGGTTGCAGTCTTTACCTTTTGGGAGCATCACTACATGGGAAGACATGACATCTAAATTTTTGGCTAAGTACTTTCCACCTGCCAAGTCTGCCCAGCTGAAAATTGAGATCACTACTTTCAAACAACAAGATTATGAGCTCTTGTATGAAGCTTGGGAGCGGTACAAGGAATTGCTTAGGAAGTGTCCGAACCATAATTTTCCAGATTGGGAACAGATCGAATTTTTCTACAATGGTTTGAATGGGCTGTAGTAACCCGCATTTCTGATTAGTGATTAAATGAGTAATTAATCACGTGATCATGTTTAGATTAAGTAAAACATGATTAAGTAAGTACCTGTTGGGATAACGGACTTCAAAAATGGATTCAGAGCACTCGAATTAGTTGAATTGGTTCAGCAGGATCGGACGATCATAAGAGGAGTTCGGAGGCTCCGTCGGCAAGATCGAAAGCTCCGATCAGACTCAGTGTACACGTTATCGGTTACGTCAGCAAGGTGAAATCATGGCTGACGTAATATCGGGCAATCGGAAGTTCCGAAGGGGCGATCGGAAGTTCCGATCGAGTTTGGACGTTCCGAACCAGGTTCGGAGGCTCCGATCGCCGTCTATAAATAAGGGGTCCGAGCCCTCATTCTGTGCACCGATTTTCCCTCCTTTCCTCTGGTTTTTGAACCGTCTTACTTAGATCTACGGAGTTCTAGGCATCCTATTAGGAATCTGGAAGTTGCCTAGCGATCCCGGCGTCGTAGCGAAGGTGTGCCTAGGTTTTGAGGCGATTCTACACCAGCGGGCTGACAACGGACGAAGGTATAATTTGGCTTCCTAAAAATATTTAGGAGTATGCAATAGCTTAGTTAAGGCTTTTAGAGCTTAATCGTTGATGCATGGATATTTGCATTGTAGTAGCTAGTAGACTGGACTAGTAGGCTTGGAGTCTAGACCAGCAGAGCTAGGTTTGACCAGCAGTGTTAGAGGTACGTAAGTACTGACCGAGATAGCCGACATGATATATTTGCTTATATGTTGCATGAGTATGTGCTATATGTTTTATCATGTTTTAGCATGTTTTACCGCCTTAGCACATACATGATTTTACGTGTGACTGCATCCGGAGAGATGTGAGTCATTAACAGTCTCCATAGGGAACGATGATCTCATTATGGACTCGAGTCAGGTATGACAGTTTCCATATGGGACTCGTATCCTGTTTTGGATTCGGGTCAGGATGGGGTTGGCTCAGCCCTAATATGGAATATACGAGTACCCCGCGGAGTAGCTCTCTAGCCGGTGCTGTATATTCCCGGTGCCATGAGCAAGTGTTTTTACTTGAGTTTTAAATCATCTATGTGCGCATATTTGTATTTATATCATTGCTTCGTATTGAGCATTCTAGCTCACGCCCCTGTGGTTGGGTATTGTGTACCTTGTGGCGGGGCAGGTTTGAGGCTAGACGGTCCAGGCGGCTCTCAGCAGGATTGAGCTTGGGGAGTGCGAGGTTGTATAGGGTAGGGATTTATTTACCCTGAACCTTCGATTTGGTTGTATAACAGTATTTATACAATTGTGATAACGTCGGTTGTATTCTGCCGATTGGATTTGTTGTATTTTAATTATCCGCACTTTATGCTTTAAGCTTTTATTGCGTGCGCTTTTACTATAACTCTGATTTGTTAGTGGATCCGGGTTGGGTCACTAATTTTTTGGTATCAGAGCGACGCATTGCACTGGGAATATCGTAAAGCGGATTAAGTAATTATCTGTTCTTATGTAACAGATGGCAGATTACGACGAAAGTCACGGTAGCGTAGACGGTGGTCGTTGGGGCGATCCAGATGATCGTAGACATCGGGGACAGCCCGAGGAGCGCAGGCAAGTCAGCATGCATAGGTTTAAGGAAGTTAGCCCGAAACCTTTGACGGGTGGTGAGTCAGCTGAAGAGGCGGAGGATTGGATGGAGAGGATGGAGCAGTGCTTCCAGGAGTTCCGTTGCATGGCTGAGGATAGGATGGAGATTCTTGCCTTTATGCTTGACGGCAGAGAGATGAAGTGGTGGAGATCTACTTCCGCACCATTCATAGCAGCTAGAGGTGCAGCTACTTGGGTTGAGTTCCGGACTGCCTATCAGAGATTTTATTTTCCTCCAGCTCTTCGTCAGGCGAAAGCCAGTGAGTTGTTGAGTTTGCGACAGGGGACGATGACGATCAAGGAGTACCAGCAGAAGTTCTTTGATATGCTACCCTTTTGTCCTCATATTGCTGATAGTTCTATGGCGAAGTTTGATCATTTCCTTCAGGGTCTGAACCCTGACATTCATCGTATGGTTGCTGTGGGCGGCGATGGGACTTACGAGAATTTTGTGGACCGTTGTCGCCAGGCCGAGGACAGTATTCGGAGGAACAGGGGACTTTATTCTTCTTCTTCCAGGCCAGCGAGCTCTAGTCCTTTGGGTCCGAGAGGACAGTCCTTCAAGAAGCCAGGAGGTACTTCTTCTTCTTCCTCTGGATCTGGTGGAGTGCATCGTTTTGGTGGACAGAGACCGAACCGGTGTACTCAATGCCGACGCAGACATCCGCCAGGGCAGTGTGGTTGGTCAGCCACTGCATGTTTCCAGTGTGGCCAGGAGGGTCACATGAAGAGAGATTGTCCTATGCTGATTGGGGCAGCGAGTGGTTCTGGAGGTTCTCAGGCATCTGTTCAGCCACCTCAGTACCAGCAGCCACCTTTCCAGCAGCAGTTTTCGCAGCAGCGCCAGCATCCGCAGCAGTCTCAGAGACAGCCTACTCAGACTCCTTCTCGAGGTCATTCTTCTTTGAGGCCACGTACCCAGGGTCAGGTCTTTGCGCTTAACCAGGAGCAGGCAGAGGCTGACAGCGATCGGATGATTGCAGGTATCTGTAGTTTATGTGGTTTTCCTGCACATGTTTTAATTGATACCGATGCATCGCATTCTTTTGTCTCAGCACGTTTTGCTAAGAAGTATAAGTTGCCATATATTCCTCTAGACGTGTTATTAGTGGTTTCTACTCCTATGGGTAGCGAGGTTTTAGCCAAGCGTCTAGTTGTGGGTTGTGTTTTGGATTTTGAGGGACATCAGCTTAGTGCTAACCTAATGATTCTAGCGATGGAGGATTTCGATTGCATCATTGGGATAGATCTATTGACTACCTACCGAGCGATAGTGGATTGCTATCAGAGGTTTGTTCAGTTTCGTCCAAAGGATGACGAGTCATGGTATTTCTATGGTGAGGGAACGCGACCCCCGATGCCAGTGGTTTCAGCTTTGAAAGCCCGGCGTGCGTTAGAGTCTGGCGGGGAAGGCTACCTTATCTACGCCATTGGCGCATCCTTAGGAGAGCCAGATATCCAAGAGATACCAGTGGTTCGTGACTTTTCAGATGTGTTTCCAGAGGAGATTCCAGGCTTGCCACCAGTTAGGGAGATTGAGTTTGGCATTGAGTTAGTGCTAGGGACTGCACCGATTTCCATAACTCCTTACCAATTGGCACCGTCAGAAATGAAAGAGCTGCAGAAGAAATTGCAAGATCTTCTTGATAAGGGTTATATTCGACCTAGTGTTTCGCCATGGGGAGCCCCAGTACTGTTTTTCAAGAAGAAGGATGGTTCGATGCGATTGTGTATTGACTACCGTCAGTTAAATCAAGTGACAGTGAAGAATAAGTATCCTCTTTCGCGGATAGATGATCTCTTTGATCAGTTGCAGGGTACTTCTGTCTATTCGAAGATTGATCTTCGGTCTGGGTATCATCAGTTGCGAGTTCGACAAGAGGACGTTCCTAAGACAGCATTTCGTACGCGGTATGGACACTATGAGTTTCTAGTAATGCCGTTTGGTTTGACGAATGCTCCAGCTGTTTTTATGGATCTGATGAATCGAGTTTTCCGCGACTTTCTAGATAAGTTCGTGGTGGTGTTCATCGATGACATTTTGGTGTATTCTCGCAGCATGGATGAGCATGCCTACCATCTCTATACTGTATTGCAGGTCTTGAGGGAGAGACAGCTATACGCGAAGCTGAGTAAGTATGACTTCTGGATTGACCGAGTTGTGTTTCTTGGTCATGTCATTTCTCAAGATAGCGTATCTGTTGATCCTAGCAAGACAGAAGCTATTTTGAATTGGTCACGACCGACTACAGCTTCTGAGATTCGTAGTTTCCTTGGTTTAGCAGGATACTATCATCGTTTTGTGGAGAATTTCTCTCAAATAGCTAAGCCATTGACTCAGTTGACGAAGAAAGACGTTTCTTTCGTTTGGTCTGATGCTTTTGAAGACAGTTTTTGTGAGTTGAGACGTCGTCTGATGACAACTCCAGTTCTTGCTTTACCGTCTGGATCAGGTGGTTTTGTAGTCTTCACTGATGCTTCTCTTCAGGGCTTGGGGTGTGTGTTGACTCAGAATGGCCACGTGATTGCTTATGCCTCCAGACAGTTGAAGATTCACGAGGAGAACTATCCCGTACATGATTTAGAGCTTGCAGCCATTGTCTTTGCTCTTAAGATATGGCGTCACTATTTTTACGGAGAACGATTTGAGATCTTTACCGATCATAAGAGTTTGAAGTATCTGTTCACTCAGGCTGAGTTGAACATGCGGCAGCATCGTTGGATGGATCTGTTGAAGGATTATGACTGTGAGATCAAGTACCATCCAGGTTCTTCAAATCCTGTTGCTGATGCGCTTAGTCGCAAAGTTTATATGAGTTCCATTCGTACCAGCTCGGTTTCGAAGGCAGTGGAGGAGTGTTGTTCTTTGGGATTCATGTTTTGTCATAAGAAAGAACAACAAGGGATTCGTGTCTCTTCTGTGCTTGCAGAGCCAGCACTATACAGACAAATCCGGGAAGCTCAGAATTCTGATCTGAGGACTCAGAAGTTGGCCCGGCTGGCTGAGGGTGATAACACTTCTGGTTTCCATTTGCAAGGAGACGGTCTGTTGTGTCTTTCTGGTCGAGTTGTGGTACCCGAGGATTCTACTTTGAGAGATGAGATCTTATCGCAAGCTCACCGCAGTCGATTTTCTGTACATCCAGGCAGCATGAAGATGTATAAGGATCTTCGCACTCGATTTTGGTGGAAAGGGATGAAGCGCATCGTTTATCAGTTTGTATCCTGATGCCTTATGTGTAAACAAGTCAAGGCAGAGTTTAGACGACCCGGAGGATTACTTCACAGCTTAGAGATTCCTGAATGGAAGTGGGAGCATGTGACGATGGACTTTGTCACCCACTTGCCTATGTCTTCCAGGAATTGTGATGCTATTTGGGTTGTCGTGGATCGGTTGTCAAAGTCAGAGCATTTTCTTCCCTACAACCGCGATTACACCTTTGATAGGATGGCACAATTGTATGTGCGGGAGATTGTTCGATTGCATGGGATTCTGTTGAGCATTGTCAGCGATAGAGATCCGAGATTCACCTCGAGATTTTGGGGTAGTTTCCAGCGAGCCCTTGGTACTACTCTGAGCTTGAGTACGGCTTATCATCCAGAGACGGACGGACAGTCGAAGTGTACTATTCGCACTCTAAAGGATATGCTTCGCGCGGCGGTGATGGATTTTGGGCGAGCATGGCATGATCATTTACCCTTGGTGGAGTTCGCCTACAACAATAGTTTCCATCGCAGCATTGGCATGGCACCATTTGAGGCTCTTTATGGACGCCGTTGTCGTACACCTTTGTTTTGGGACGAGGTTGGTGAGCGGCAGGTGGAGGGTCCTCAGATGATTCAGCAGATGACTGATGCAGTAGAATTGATCCGACGCAGGGTTAAGGAAGCCCAGGATCGACAGGCTAGCTACGCAAATACTCACCGCAGACCACTTCATTTTGAGGCAGGAGAGTATGTTTTCTTGCGTGTGTCACCTTTCCGGAAGGTGATGAGGTTTGGTCGCAAGGGTAAGCTGACACCTAGATTTATTGGTCCTTTCGAGATTCTCGAGAAGGTTGGGGATGTTGCCTATCGTCTGGCCTTTCCACCCGATCTTTCGGAGATCCACAATGTGTTCCACGTATCCTTGTTAAGGCAGTATGTGGCAGACGAGTCGCATATTTTGCATCCGACCGAGGTAAAGGTGGATCGAGATCTATCGTATGTGGAAAAACCCCTACGGATTCTTGACAAGAAGGAAAAGGTACTTCGTAACAAGAGTATACCATTGGTGATGGTACAGTGGCAATGCAGAGGGACAGAGAAAGCTACTTGGGAGTTAGAGAGTCGGATGTTAGCCGAGCACCCCGAGTTATTTTGAGACTATGTACTTCTTTGTATCGAATTTGTACTTGTTCAATTGTAATAAAGAACATTTGGTTGGCTATTTATGTTTCCCTCTAAGACTTAAATTTCGAGGACGAAATTTCTTAAGTGGGGGAGAATGTAGTAACCCGTATTTCTGATTAGTGATTAAATGAGTAATTAATCACGTGATCATGTTTAGATTAAGTAAAACATGATTAAGTAAGTACCTATTGGGATAACGGACTTCAGAAATGGATTCAGAGCACTCGAATTAGTTGAATTGGTTCAGCAGAATCGGACGATCCGAAGAGGAGTTCGGAGGCTCCGATCGAGATCGGAAGCTCCGATCGGACTCAATGTACACGTCATCGGTTACGTCAGCAAGGTGACATCATGGCTGACGTAATATCGGGCGATCGGAAGTTCCAAAGGGGCGATCGGATGTTCCGATCGAGTTCGGACGTTTCGAACCAGGTTCGGAGGCTCCGATCGCCGTCTATAAATAAGGGGTCCGAGCCCTCATTCTGTGCACCAATTTTCCCTCCTTTCCTCTAGTTTTCGAACCGTCTTACTTAGATCTATGGAGTTCTAGGCATCCTATTAGGAATCCGGAAGTTGCCTAGCGATCCCGGCGTCGTAGCGAAGGTGTGCCTAGGTTTTGAGGCGATTCTACACCAGCGGGCTGACGACGGACGAAGGTATAATTTGGCTTCCTAAAAATATTTAGGAGTATTCAATAGCTTAGTTAAGGCTTTAAGAGCTTAATCGTTGATGCATGGATATTTGCATTGTAGTAGCTAGTACACTGGACTAGTAGGCTTGGAGTCTAGACCAGCAGAGCTAGGTTTGACCAGAAGTGTTAGAGGTACGTAAGTACTGACCGAGATAGCCGGCATGATATATTTGCTTATATGTTGCATGAGTATGTGCTATATGTTTTATCATGTTTTAGCATGTTTTACCGCCTTAGCACATACATGATTTTACGTGTGACTGTATCCGGAGAGATGTGAGTCATTGACAGTTTCCATAGGGAACGGTGATCTCATTATGGACTCGAGTCAGGTATGACAGTTTCCATACGGGACTCGTATCCTGTTTTGGATTCGGGTCAGGATGGGGTTGGCTCAGCTCTGATATAGAATATACGAGTACCCCGCGGAGTAGCTCTCTAGCCGGTGCTGTATATTCCCGGCGCCATGAGCAAGTGTTTTCACTTGAGTTTTAAATCATCTGTGTGCGCATATTTGTATTTATATCATTGCTTTGTATTGAGCGTTCTAGCTCACGCCCCGGTGGTTGGGTATTGTGTACCTTGTGGCGGGGCAGGTTTGAAGCTAGACGGTCCATGCGGCTCTCAGCTGGATTGAGCTTGGGGAGTGCGAGGTTGTAGAGGGTAGGGATTTATTTACCCTGAACCTTCGATTTGGTTGTATAACAGTATTTATACAATTGTGATAACGTCGGTTGTATTCTGCCGATTGAATTTGTTGTATTTTAATTATCCGCACTTTACGCTTTAAGCTTTTATTGCATGCGCTTTTACTATAACTCTGATTTGTTAGTGGATCCGGGTTGGGTCACTATATGTGCCAACTCGTATTTCTGTGGATGCTGCTGCAGGAGGTTCCATATTCGCTAAATTTCCTGCGGAGGCTTAAAGATGCTTGAGCAAATGACTGTTAATAGTTATCAGTGGCCGAGTGAGAGATCTGCTATAAGAAAGCCTGCTGGAATTCATGAGGTTGATGCATTCACTACTTTAACTGCTCAGATGGATACTATATCTACATAGTTGGCTGCACTGACCAAAGGGAATCAAAGTTCTACTGATACAACATCACTGGCGTCTGCCGTAAATTCTACTGATGGATTTGAGAGTGTGGAGCAAGCTCAATATGTTAACAACAGGAATTACAACAACTATCGAGGTAATCCTGTACCCAACCAATATCATCCTATTTTGCGTAATCATGAGAATTTTTCTTATGCAAACAATAAGAATGTGTTGAATCCTCCACCGGGGTTCAATACTCAGAATGGTGAGGGTAAGGCATCTTTGGAAGACTTGGTGCATAATTTTATTTCAGAGTCATCCACAAGATTTAAGAGGAATGAGAATAAGCTGGATAGTATGGAGACGCACTTGACCAATGTGAGAGCTTCTATAAAAAAATTTGAAACACAAATTGGTCAATTGGCGAATGCATTGAATAATCAGCAGAGGGGTGTGTTTCTTATAAATACCAAAATTAATCCAAGGGAGCAGTGCAAGGCTGTTACTTTGAGAAGTGGTAAAGAACTTGGGGTTGATGACCCAAAAGGAGTGGATGATGAGGAAGTTGAAGAGATTGTAGTGGAGTCCAAAAATTCTGATAGAAAAAGTTCTAGCAAGTCTGCAGTTATACCTGAGAAACCGCCTGTGCCAAAAGTTGTTCTGCCATATCCTCAGCGGTTCAAGAAGAAAGCGTTGGATGAGAAGTTTACCAAGTTTCTTGAAATGTTTAAGAAAATTCATATTAATATTCCATTCGCTGATGCTTTGGAGCAGATGCCGCATTATGCTAAATTCATGAAGGATGTGATGGCGAGAAAGAGAAAAGTTGAAGAGTTTGAAACAGTGAAGTTGACAGAGGAGTGCAGCGCCATCCTGCAAAATAAATTGCCACATAAATTGAAAGATCCAGGGAGTTTTACTATCCCTTGTATTATTGGTGGTGCGACTATTAATAGGGCATTATGTGATTTAGGTGCAAGTATTAATTTAATGCATTTGTCTATTTTCAGGTCGTTGGAGCTTGGCGAGGTGAAACCAAACACGATTACTCTGCAGTTGGCAGACCTTTCTCTGACATATACTCGAGGAGTTGTGGAAGACGTCTTGGTAAAAGTAGATAAATTTATTTTTCCTGCTGACTTTGTAGTGCTTGATATGGAAGAAGATCAAGATGTCCCTCTAATTTTGGGGAGACAATTCTTGGCGACTGGTAGAGCGTTAATTGATGTGTAGGAGGGTGAATTAACTCTACGAGTTGGTGGGAAAGCTGTCACTTTCAATATCTATAACCATGAAATACCAAGATGAGGTACATTCTTGTATTCGCATTGATTTATCTAATTCTTATGAGAATAATTTTTGTGCAAGAATGGAGTTGGAGGATGCATTGGCTAGGTGTTTAATTAATTATGTGTACCAGTTTGATGTGGAGGATTGGGAACTTAGAGAGCAATTTCTTGCTCTTGAAAGTTTTCCAAAGGAAAAATATGGCCAAGAAAAAATTGAAGCATTGCCTGAGGAGTCCAGCAAAGAGGTACCAGTTTCTACTCCTGAATTGAAAGAACTTCCTGGTCATTTATGCTATGAATTTTTGGGAGAAAATTTGACTTACCGGGAAATTATTTCATCCTCTCTTACTCATGATGAAAAGGATAAATTATTAAGAGTTTTGAGAAAATTTAAATCTGCTTTGGGTTGGTCAATTTCTGATATCAAGGGAATTAGTCCCAACATTTGCATGCATAAAATTTAAATGGAGGAGTCGTATAGTACTTATGTTGATCATCAGAGGAGGTTAAATCCTGCAATGAAATAAGTAGTAAAAGCTGAGGTGTTGAAATTATTGAATGCTGATATTATTTATGCTATATCTGACAGTTCTTGGGTGTCGCCAGTACAGGTTGTGCCAAAAAAAGGGGGTATGACTGTGGTAAAAAACAAGAAAAACGAGTTGATTTCGACTCGTACTGTCACTGGTTGGAGAGTTTGCATTGATTATAGAAGGTTGAATAAGGCTACTAGAAAATATCATTTTTCTCTTCCTTTTATTGATCAAATGCTTGACAGGTTGGCAGGTTATAAACATTAATGTTTTTTAGATGGCTATTCTGGCTACAATCAAATTGTCATAGCGCCAGAAGATCAAGAGAAAACAACTTTTACATGTCCCTATGGTACTTATGCTTTTAGGAGAATGCCATTTGGTTTGTGTAATGCACCGGCTACTTTTCAGTGGTGCATGATGGAAATTTTTTTTGACATGGTGGAAGAAGTTATGGAAATTTTTATGGATGATTTTTCTGTGTTTGGTCCTCTTTTGATCATTGTTTGCACAATTTGACCCTTTTTTTGCAGCGTTTCCAAGAGAAAAATCTAGTGCTTAATTGGGAAAAATGTCACTTAATGGTGCAAGAGGGAATAGTACTTGGACATAAAGTGTCATCTAATGGGCTTGAGGTGGATCGAGCAAATTTGGTTGCAATTGAAAAGCTTCCACCGCCAAATAATGTGAAAGCCATTAGAAGTTTCTTGGGACACTCCGGGTTTTATCGTCGCTTTATTAGAGATTTTTCTAAAATTACTAAACCTTTGTGTAATTTACTAGAAAAAGATACATATTTTATTTTTGATGATGCGTGTTTGCAGACATTCACGAAAATCAAGGATGCACTAATTTCTGCGCCGATTATGATTGTGCCTGACTGGAAAGAGCCGTTTGAAGTAATGTGTGATGCCAGCGATTATGTTGTAGGAGCAGTTTTGGGGCAAAGAAGAGACAAGATGTTTCGGGCGATTTACTATGCCGGCCACACTCTTGACGGAGCACAACAGAATTACACTACTACGAAAAAAGAGATGTTGGCTGTAGTTTTCTCCTTCGACAAATTCAGGTCCTATCTCATTGGCTCTAGAGTAATTGTTTATACTGACCATGCAGCAATTCGTTATCTCTTTGCCAAGAAGGATGCCAAGCCAAGATTGATTCGGTGGATACTCTTACTACAAGAGTTTGATTTTGAAATTAGAGACAAGAACGGAAGTGAAAATTTAGTGGCGGATCATCTGTCTCCCTTGGAGTTGGAAGGAAAAGCTGAATATGAGCTCATCAAGGAGCAATTTCCTGATGAGCATATTTTTGAGGTAAATTCTAAACTTCCTTGGTTTGCCGACTTTGCTAATTTTCTTTTCTTGTGGTGTTTTGCCTCCAGATCTTAATCATCACCAAAGGAAAAAATTTTTCCATGATGTCAAGTTTTATCTGTGGGATGATCCGTTTGTGTACAAGAAGTGTTCGGACCAAGTGATAAGGAGATGTGTAGATGAAGCTGAATCAAAAGAAATTTTGGAACAATGTCATTCTGCACCGTATGGTGGTCACTTTGGAGCCACCCGGACAGCCGCCAAGGTACTTCAGTTTGGTTTTTATTGGCCAAATTTATTCAAATACAGTTATAACTTGGTAAAATCATGTGATAGATGTCAAAGGATGGGAAATATATCTTGGCGTCATGAATTACCTCTCACAAATATTTTAGAAGTTGAATTATTTGATGTGTGGGGTATTGATTTTATGGGATCGTTTCCCCTATCCTTTGGCCAATCTTATATTTTAATGGCTGTTGATTATGTTTCGAAATTGGTGGAAGCAATCGCCACCCCCACTAATGATGCTCGTGTAGTGGTGCAGTTTGTGCAGAAAAATATTTTCACGAGGTTTGGAACCCCAAGGACCATTATCAGTGATGAAGGTACGCATTTTTTCAATAAAATCTTTAATTCATTACTGATAAAATATGGTGTTAGGCATAAAGTGGTATGTTCATACCATCCAAAAACAAATGGGCAAGCTGAAATATCCAACCGGGAAATTAATCAAATTCTGGAAAATACTGTCAACACGAACCGGAAGGATTGGGCAATCAAGTTAGATGATGCACTATGGGCATACCAAACTGCGTTCAAAACTCCGATTGGCATGTCACCATATAGATTGTTCTTTGGTAAAGCATGTCATCTGCCAATGGAGTTAGAGCATCGAGCGTATTGGGCGGTGAAAAAGTTGAATTTTTTTATATGAAAGCTGCTGAAGAAGAGCGATTGTTGCAGTTGCATGAGATCGAGGAGTTTCGTAATCATTCATACAAAAATGCCAAGCTCTACAAAGAACATACCAAAAAGTGGCATGACAAAATATTACTGAAGAGAGAATTCAAGCCTGGACAGCATGTATTATTGTTTAATTCTCATCTCAGATTATTTCCAGGTAAGTTGAAGTCAAGATGGTCTGGTCCGTTCACCGTGGTGAAAGTGCATCCCTATGGAACCATTGAACTGAGCTGTCACGATGGTCAAACCTTTCAAGTCAATGGGCAGAGAGTGAAACATTACTTTGGCAATGAAGTGCGGAACATGGAGAAAGTGGCTTTGATCGAGCCTGCATAAAAACACCAGGAATGTCGGGCTGATGACATTAAACCAAGCGTTCTTTAGGAGGCAACCCAAATTTTAATTTTGTTTTAGTTTTAGTTTTATTTTTTTTAGTTAATTTTATTGAATTTCAGTCATTTTATTTATTTTACTACTTTTAGTCCTAATTAAGAGTTTTATTGCATGTATTTTTCTTCACAAAAATCACATTTTGGAGTATGAAATTCGAGGATTAGGCGCTCCAGCGCTACATTCCAGGCGCTCCAACGCTGTTCTTAAGTTGGAATTTTTTCTTAAAGTCGAGGATTCAGCGCTCCAACACTCTCAGCAAGGCGCTCCAGCGCTTCTCTATGTTGCAAAAGTCGAATGTTTAGTGCTCCAGCGCTAAATATCCAGCGCTCCAGCGCTCTCTCTGAAGATTAGCGGGCGCCCCAGCGCAATGCTCCAGCACTACTGCGTATATTCTGAAAATAAAAAGTTGATCTCAGATTTCATTTGTTTACACCCACCCTTTTCTTTCATCAAATCCACACGATCCGCCACCCTCACCACCGGAAAATTTCACTTGAAAATCTCGGCCACATCATCAATCGCACATATTCATCCTTTAATAGCACTTGTTCGAAGTGTAGTTCATCCGGGGTCCAATATTTTCGCAGCTAGGGTTCAACGAGATGGGATTTCGTCCCATTTTTGGCTGTAGCAGATCGGCGTTTGAATTAAAGGAAAACAGGAATATTGTTGTTCAAAATCTCACCGGAATCAGAGATAATTCGCGGCCAGAGTAATTTCTGAGAGAATTTGTTGTGTTTTGTGTCTACAATTTTTGGCTTAGCGGATTTGTTGGATTGTGATATGTTTTAGTGGGGAGTTTGCGCACTGGTGTTATTTTAGAAGTGATTATCAGAAATTGTTGTGGAAAAATGGTGAATTGTGCATTTCTTTTGGGTTGTTAAAAGTTGAATTGTTGTTTTGTTGGAGAATTGTGAATTGTGTGTGTATTATGGTTTGTCTGAGGCCGTGTATATTGGGTTGGAGTGGCTGCTTGGCACGGTGTATTGGTGTTTAGTTTGTGATTGTCCGGTGTAGTGAAAAGAGAGTGATTACTGTTGAGCTGAGTTGTTGTTTTGTTGTGATTGTGATTGAGTATTATGATGGCGCCGAAGAAGAAACAAAAGCAGGGTGCACTTCGTCTGGTAGTTTTGATGCCCATCGATTTTGGGACGAAGATGCTGCAAAGAATTATCTATTGATGATGAATAAGAGTATGGTTCGTGAAAGGGTATTTGATCCTAATTCTCCTGTACCATTGTGGGATGTACGAAAAGAAGCTCATGAGCGAAGATGGACAGGTTTTGTGCAACCTCCCGGTGATGCTGTGACTTCTGTAGTCTGAGAATTTTATGCCAATCTGAAGTGCAAGCATGAACAATACCATGTACTAGTGCGAGAAAAGAGGGTGGCATTTGATGGGCATACCATTAATATCCTCTATGGTATGCCATCTTTAGACGAGGATGAATATTTGACGTTCAAGGTCAGTGTGTGGATTATGATGAGATTCTTGCCACTCTTTGTGAAGAAGGGGCACAGTGGAAGATGAAGAATGAATCAGTGGTGCATTTTCCATTCGGGAAAATGAAGCAAGACGCGAGGTCTTGGTTTTTTCTGATAGCTGCTCGTGTGCTGCCCACTGGACATTCTTCTGAGGTGACAAAGAAATGGGTTGTACTAACTTACAGTATCGTCACAGGGAAGACAGTTAATTTGGGTAATATCATTCAGGAGTCCATTCTTGCAGCACTGAAGAGCACCACGACTGGAGGATTGCCGCACCCCTCTCTGATCACAGAGCTTTGTGCCATGTTGGTGTTACATAGGGTGCAGATGAAGAACTCTTCAAGGTCAAGGGACCTATTACTGGTAGCACACGAGAGAATGTACCGCCACCTCCGAAAGCAGCAGCACCTCAGGACCGCCCCACTAGCAGCCAGCCACCACCACTACCACCTCCGGGAGCTGATATGCTTTATGATGAGCGTTTGACAAGTTTGGAGCAGAGGCTAGACAGTAATTGTCTTCGGACCGATCTTTTTATGGATTATATGGCGGATTTCACGACGAGCCTTGCCCAGCGTTTTCCTGGTTCCAGCGAGTATCAACCATTTCCCCAGCCTCCTACTTGGCCCCCTCGGGTTGACGACATGGACGATGACCACTGATGGTCATTGTCGTAGGTATGTGTATTCTCTTTATTCTTATTGATATATTGCACATTGAGGACAATGCACATATCTGAGTTTGGGGGGGTGGTGTTGTTTTGATTAATTGTTTTGGATGCGTTTTATCGTGGGTTATTGAAGTTTGTTGTTGAAGTTGAAGTGAAGTTGGTTTGAAAGTCTGATGGGTTTTGCATGCTGAATTAATCACTAGTTCCTGCATCTATGTTTTTATTGTTTTTTTTTCGTATTGTGTTTTCTTCTTGTTTTGTTTTGTCAGTGTTTTTGTTAGTTTGTGTGGTTGTTTCTTTCAGAAAAAAAAAGGAAAAATGAGAAAAGCAAAAGAAAAATGGCCTATGATGATGAATTGGAAAAATAGAAAGAGTTTATAATCTAGTGTTGGCGACATTGTATCTTGAGTTCTCACCTTTTATGCACTATAACCTTGACTGTCAATACTCTTGATAAGTAGAAAAATTTATGTGGATTTTGTAAGTGGATTGGATAATTTGACTCTTAACTTTGGTGATTTATGCTCAATACTGAGGTAGACTGATACAAGCATATAAATGATTTAGGCAATTTAATTGAAAAGATGACTCCATCCGGGTTAGGAACAAGGGACTGAAATCCTAGTCACCTTATTCTTGACTAAGTATACGGATTCAATGGGGTCATAAAAAATAAAAATAAAAATTTAAATTTTTAACAACTCCATTCGGGCCTGAAAAGGGATTGAAATCATAATCACCAATCAAAGACTAAATATGTGGATAAAATGGGGTTGATGCTCCATCTGGGCTATAGACGAGGGGATTGAAATTCGAATTCTATATTTAGTTATAGCTAAGTCTGCGGGTAATTTATGGGGCTAAAATAAAAACCGGGTGAAAAATTCGGTAATTTTATGAAAAAATTGTACTTACTGAAAAATTCCTTTTGATTTATGCGAGTAACAGTTGAACTTGGTGGAGAGTATTTTGAAACTAGAGGGCGGGGTTAATGACTCTTTGAGGCTTACTGGTTGCATGATTTGATCGGAAGTTAGGTGGGTAGATGGGATTGGCTAATTACACACACACGAGAACTCTTGAGAAAATTAGCTACACATGGATTAATTGTTGAACATCTGAGGCCGGTTGGTTTATTAAAGTTTTACTGATTTCTTGTGTGTCTTAGTATTTTGTTTGTTTTGTTTTGCTCGGGACTAGCAAAATTTCAAGTTTGGGGGAATTTGATAAGTGCAATTTTTGCACTTATATTTTATATGAATTATCTTGGCTTTTGTTGTGTTTTGAGCGATATTATGCATTTCTTTTGTTGTTAGTGTCGTTTGCAAAAATTCAAGTGATATTTATTTTAGTTGATCAAAAGAATAAAAAAGATGCAAAATGAGTGAAGAAAAGAGAAGAGGAAAAATGAATTTAAGTTGAACAGGTCAGCGCCCCAGTGCCTGAATTCCAGCACTCCAGCACTATACGGAGTCTTCCAAAAGGTGAAAAGTCGAGGAAATAGCACTCCAACGCTATCAAACCAACGCTCTAGCGCTGTTGAGGAAATTGTACGGGCGCTCCAGCGCTGCGCAGTCTCCTAAAATTTTGAAAGCCTTGATCGAGTTTTAAAAAGGAATTTTACAACTTATTCTGAGGGTTACGAGGGTTTAGAGAGTTTTCAGAGCATAACAACGGCTATTGAGAGTTTAGGAGTGCACAAGAGCTCAAGCACTCGGTACAAAGATGGAAGACGGCGGCATCCGGCAACGGAGAATCTTAATTCTACTTCGTTCTAGTTTTCCTTTGAACTCTATTTTTCTTAGTTTATGGATTGTTGTAAAAATATGTCTTATTTGATTTTGAATTGCGTTATGAACTAATTTCTTAGTCTAGAGGTAGATGGATCTTGACTGGAAACCATGATTGAGATATTTTTATTTATATATTTAAACTTCTTCGCACAGTTTATTTGTGTTTTCCTGATTTTAATGCTTTCAATTTATTGGCCATAAATTGAATGATAATTTATTTAGAATCTATCACTCGAGAGAGGAGATTTTGAATACGACATAGGAAAATACATCTTTGGTGTTTATATTGTTCGAGAGGCATATAACTCCATAGAAGTCATTAGAAGGATTCTCGTGCCATTTACCGGGTTTAATAGTTGAACTTAGATAGACATATTGAGTTTGCTATTGAATACAAATTTCTGCTTGACACTCGAGAAAGGCAGTAGAAAATAATAGGGATTCTTGGCTAATAAACTAGATGAATTGATAATTGAACAATCATTAGAAATAAATTGTGGTGGACAGTCAAGTGAAGTCGAACCTCTAACAGTCATCGCTTATTGAACTTTCATCTCGTGAACTCGTGGTTATTTAGTTTTATTTCTTGAAAATTTTAGTTTTATAAAAATCAAACCATTTTCGTAGCTCTACATAGGATTAGGATTTTATTAGTTGCAAATATTTGATATAATATCATTTATTCATTCTCCGTGGGATCGACTTGGAATTAATTTCTATATTATAACTTGACATCGTGCGCTTGCGAGCGAAAAACATGCAACATCTAATACCTTAGCATTTCACCGGTAAGTAAATCTACAGCTTATCCAGAAAACTTCCTAAATATGCAATTCGTCATTCTGTACCCATAGTTGGTGCGTTAGTCTAACCGGTTGACATTCACAAAATCTTAGAATACAAATGTAAAGTACCCAAAGGTCTCTAGGGGCAACTCTAATTCTCTATCTCGCCACTGATCACCTATTCAACTTGTCGAAGTCGTCTGTTTACTCTTAACGATCCTATTTAAAATTGAAGCGACCCATTCAATTAATTTACTACGTAGCAAACTACTCGCTAGAACCAGATATAATTGATAGTCGTCACTTATCAGAACACAACGATAACTTAGGATTTTATCTAGAACTAATACTAAATTCCAACGGTCTAAACACTTACTATGCGGTTACGTGCCAATTCGCTACACAAGAATTTGAAATAATAATTGAAATTATGATCCACCCAAATCCTTATCATGATGGATCATGAAAGGAAACATACATATAAGTAATGCTGCTTAATATGAAATGAAATAATACAAGTATTACAAACAAACGAGCTGAAAATAAAAATCTAGATAAGTGAAAACAACTCCCTCATAATTCAATTCTAGTGGTGAATGAATAATAATGGAGGCTCCATGAATAATGAATATGAGCCAACAACATACAAATCTCGTGATCGTTCATCCATGGGTAATGAAATCATGCTCGAGTAATCCAAGCACAATTAAGAGCAATCGGTGTGACTTCAGTCGAGACAAGTCCACACAAGTTAATAATCAGGAAAAACAACGGTCTCAAAGTAAAATCAGATGTCAATCACACAACATGAGTAGATTACCAAAAAGAAAAAGTGAATTTTACTCACATCAACATGTGGCTATAGAACCGCAGGAAAAATTTCAAGAAGTATGAAACATTAACAAGATTTTACTAAGAAGTTCAACTAATGCCAAATTGGCAGAATTCAATGCTGAATAATATCATATGAATCCATAAATGCTCAAAGGAAGTGCAAAGAATGTTCGAATACTCAAAAATATATGTTGCAACGGATTTGAGCACAAAAGAAGGAAAAAAAAAATAACGATCGGAATAATCGTTCACATAATTGAAAGGCTCATAGTAACCAGTTCCCTATTATCCAAAAATCATATTTAACCCCTTAATAAGAGTAAAACTTAGGCTATTCATAATATAAAACAAAGTACGTAACCCAAGTCCTCGCACAAGTTTCTATTCACTAACTTAACTGACAAGACATACACCTATCAACTTCTAAGAAACCTATGCGCTTAGTTGCATCCGATTAAAATCTCATATAAGGAAACAACTTACAATAATAGCACACAATTAATATTTCCTAATACGCAAGTTTAATGTTTCCCAAAAAACTCCTACAATCTCATCAAAATTGATGACACTACCTAATAACTCAAACAACAACCACGTATTATCTAAAACTGGAAGGAATATTAGTACACCAACTTCGTTTAACTTGAAATCGCATGCTATAAAAATAAACAGTCAAATAGTACACTTTAAACTATAAAAAAAGTTTTAAACAAAAATAAACACTGAGCTACACACTTAAAAAAATTAAACATATAGTTTGAAAATATTCTCAAAAGGATGACATCAAAACATTTAGAGTATTAATTCAAGCATTACTAACATATAAAATTCCTTAAAAACTTACAGACTTTGAGGCGATATTTCTCGAGTTTCTTGCAACCGGCAGTAGGCACAACCCAACCAGAACCATGCTCTGATACCAATTGAAACGATCCTGATCTCTATTTTAAATTAATTAATAATGAAAACACGAATTTTAAAAAAAAAATCGGCATGACCTACCTATTTATAAAACGACCCACCTGTCACAGACAACAAATTTAAAATGCAACCAACAGTACGAAATAAACTAGACCGAGAACTGAACGAGAATTGGAGAAAAAATTCGACCTTCCAAACGTCCATAAATCATATACTTTGATACTTACATTCCCAAAGACGATCAATAAATCTTTACGTTTACATTAATCCAAGTAACAGAATAAAAGACTATAAAATATTAAAATAAACTTTTGCGGAAGACTGACATGATCAGAGGGATGTGCCGTGCCCGCATCACAGTCCAATCGATAGTCCTGCCCCGTAATCTCAATGATAACCTAAACCTGCACCAAGTAGATGTAGTGAGCCTAGGGGCCCAGCAAGAATATGGGAAAAATAACGAGTAATACATAAATACAAGCACATATAGATTAAAAATAACTTTTAATAAAATACTTTGTGCCCTTAACTTAAACAAATGATTTCTAGAAGAATGAAGTGAATATGAATGAAAAATATGCATGGCTAAGTCGAACATGAGCAATGTAACTGAATAATCTGAACTTAAACATGGTCATAAATTATTTGAACTGAAACTGTGAACTTATATCCTTGAATTGTGACTTTGTGATTTCGATCATGATCATGGCTGCAGTGCACTATGCCGCAAGGAGGTCAGGATATCACCCAACCCAATCATGTCATGTATTTGGTAAGGGAGGCCAAGATATCTCTCATCCCCACACGGACACATGCTAAAGTAAGGAAACCCATAATGATTTGGTAAGGGAGGCCAAAACGTCTCCTAGCCCTATACAAACACATGCTTTACTGTAATCACAATCATCTCACTTCGTTCGTAAAATACTTCTTTCATAGTTAAATATGGGACTTAGCATGCATATGTAAATATGATTTACATGTAAATTTTTGATAGATAATCATGAAAATGACTCACACATGGACAACCGGGATGGTGATTTAGAGAGCAAACCAAAGGATGGAAGTCTAAACCATAACTTAGCGCTTAAGACATTTAGAGTGGTTCGCCCGTAAAACTTATAACTCATTATTCTTGAAACAACGACTCCCTCACACTTAGAACTAAATAAGAAAGTCACCTCGGGGTATTATTCCTGTCCAATCATTTTATAAAAATTCAGTTCCGGACAGCAACCTCATTAAATTTCCAAAATTATGCACCTATCAAATCAAATGCCTAGAACTCAACCAAAATTTAACCGAATTTATTTCTGCTTGAACCAAAATACTCCTAGCATCTTAGAACAATTCCAGACCCGAGCCCTTAACCAAAACATAATTCCAACCCTGTTTTAAACAACCATTTCCGGACAGCCCTGTTACTAAGCAAAAATCTGCACACATATCTTAGCACTTTCTCCCTTCTAAAACTTAACCATTGGACTCCCATGAACCCAACCTATAAATCAAGACCAAGACCACTCCTTAGACTTCTCCAAGATACTAGGACAGCCCTCCCATGCCAAGAATTGGCACGAAACCATCCCACAAACAACTATGAAAAGCGAAGCCCAACCTCACCTAAAATCGAAATGCTCCTCATCTCCAACTTCCAAGCAAACTTCAACCCATCCTAAGCACTACCATGTGAGCTACATTCTCACCCATGGTAGCCCCTATTCACCATCCAAGCAACACACAAAAATTCAAAATTTCACAAGCACCAAAATTTGACATTTTCGAAATATAGGGCAAAGATGAGGACATCATTCAAACATCAAACCCAACTCATTTCAAATCAATAAAGTACCACAATAAATCGATATGAACATGAACAAGCCCAATATAAATCTGAAATTTTTGAAATATTGACCTAAAATTTCAGAAAAATTCAAAATGCACACAATAGGACAATCACATGACATAATAATCTACTTGGTGGCCAAAGAAACCCATAAATCTTGCCTAGCTCAAAAATTCCCAAAAAAAACGAGATGAAACAAGCTGGAAAAACTGAGGATTCACGGCAGAACTCTCGGCCTAGCAGCTATGAGGACGTCCAAAGAGCAAGCTCCGGCGACGGTAGTGGGTGAACGACGGCGGCGACGACAGGAAAAAGGGTTGGAGGAAGATGCCGATCGATTCTTTAAGGAGAAGAAGAAGAAAGCGTGGGTTTGGGGCTTGGGTTAGGGATTTGGGGTTTATTTGTGTTGTATAATATGTTTTAAGTGTACATGTGTGGGTAATTTAAAAAGGTGCTACTTAGTTTTAAAAAGTGCTACTCCTTTATAAAAATTCTTGCACTACACACACTATTTCTTTCAAATTCCTAATGTTAAAAAAAATTCAAGTATTGAAATAAATAATTTATATTTCACTAGTCCGGGTTTGAAATTGCTAATCTTTGGAAAATTCTAAAGTAAGCTTAAAAATTGCCACAAAGGCGATTTCGGTCACCCGAAAAATCTTAAAAGTAAATACATTAATTATTTTCCTCAATTCCCATAAATGTTAAATCTCGAAATAAAGTTTAAGAATTTTCCGCCGAAATCCACCATCTCCACGCGCCAGGCCCGGAACCACTGAACTTGAAAACTCAAGAATTATTAACATGATAATTAATCAAATAAACATCTGAAGGAATTTAAATACTAAATTTAAAAATTAAAAATTAATACTTTAAATATTTTGATGTCACAGTGTTTAATATAATATTTAAATAATAACAGAGCGATTAAAAATAATTTAAACAAACTAGACAAACGTTTAAAAGAAATTTAAATAAATACACAAGCAGAATAAAAATCTTTAAAAAAATTATTTGGACAATTAAAAAGAATTTAAATAAATAGGCTAGACATTTAAAATAATTTAAAGTAACTAACCGGTGAACTTAAATGATTTAAAATAAATAAGTTGGACACTCAAAAATATTTAAACAAATAAGTTAAATAGTTAAAATCATTTGAAATAATAAACTAAATAATTAAATTCATTTAAATATGCAAACTTAAACTTTTAAAATATTAAAACAATTAAGTTGCACAATAAAAATCATTTTGAAAAATAAACTTAAACAATTAAAAATATTAATTAAATAGTTAGTACAATAAAAATCATTTGAATAAATAATAAAATATTTTATTAACACATAATTTCACATAAAGAATTTAAATCAATTAAACCTAAAAATAATAACCCTAGTATTTATTTAATTTAATGCATATGATTTAGTAGATTGGATTTTAGGCGCCACACTTCTAGGCAACAGAAGGAGCACGAGAAGAATTATCCCACTCACGATTTGGAGTTAGCGGCTGTGGTGTTCGCTCTGAATATTTGGAGGCACTATCTCTACGGAGAGAAATGTAAGATATTCACCAACCATAAAAGCCTCATGTACTTCTTCACATAGAAGGAGTTGAATATGAGGCAGCAGAGATGACTGGAGTTGGTGAAAGACTATGACTGCGACATTAGTTACCACCCGGGTAAAGCTAATGTCGTTGCAGATGCTTTGAGTAGGAAGACATCAGTGATTACCTCCTTGACAGTGTCTAGGCCATTGTAGGATGAGATTCAAAGGTTCGGCCTAGAGTTTTATGCAGTGGGTAGAGCTCCCAGATTGTTTTCACTATTTCTGCATACCACTCTTTTTGACCGTATCCGTACCGAGCAGGCAGTTGATGAGCAGATGAGGAAGTGGAGACAAAGAGATGAGGAGAAAGGCAGTGGCTTGTATTCAGCGGTGGACGATATTGTGAAGTATAGAGGTCGGTTTGGTGCCAGCAGGTGACTCACTTCGAGTTACGATCATGTCAGAGGCCCATGCATCACCGTACTCCATCCACCCAGGGAGTACAAAGATGTACCGAGATCTTCAGCAGTTTTATTGGTGGCTGGGTATGAAGCGTGATATCTCCTGTTTTGTGTCTGAGTGTTTGACATGCCAGCAGGTCAAAGAAGAGCATCAAAGGCCTGTCGGATTGCATAAGCCACTCCCTATTCCTGAGTGGTAATGGTAGAATATTACCATGGATTTTGTCATCAGATTGCCTAGGACAGTGAGGGGCTCGAATGCCATTGGGTCATTGTGGACCGTCTCACTAAGTCAGCGCACTTCCTACCGGTGAGGATGACCTTCACTATAACTCAGTACGTGGAGTTTTATATCCGAGATAGTCAGACTACATGGTATCCCAGTCTCCATTGTGTCTGATAGAGATCCGCGGTTTACTTCGTCTTTTTGTAAGAGTCTTCATTCGGCCTTGGGGATGAAACTTCTGCTTAGTACCGCCTTTCACCCATAGACGGGTGGGCAATCAGAGAGGGTGATTCAGATTTTTTAGGATCTTTTGAGGGCCTGCGCTATTGATTTTTGGGATAGATGGGAGACGAGGCTACCACTAGTGGAGTTTGCGCATAAAAATAGTTTTCAGTCCACTATCGGTATGGCTCCCTATGAGGCACTTTATGGAAGTAAGTGCAGGTCTCCGGTCGGCGGCCGCCACATATCATAGAATATTTTGAGAGAGATTCAACGTGAGAGTTGGAACGTGAAATGAAGAAGAAGAAATCTGCACAAAGATCGATCGACCGGACACGAAAGATCGAATATTCGGATTTGTTTTCTTCCTTTTGAATTTATATTATTGATTTGATGTCTGGATTTTTGAACATGATTTAGTTTTATTTATATTTGATCATGAACTAAATTTTATTAGTCTAGAGGGATGGTGGAACCTGGTGTAGAGTCTTCTACGAGTTTTTGATTTTATTGGATTGAATTCTACTAGATTAATTGTTTTTTTAGTTTTGATTGTCTTTTCAATTACATGATCACTAATTGAATTGTTATATTTATTTGAAATCATTGCTCGGGAGAGGAAATTTTTAATAGGACCAATAGAAATTACACAGTTAATTGTTTATATAGCTCGTGAGAGTATATAGCGTTAATGGAGCCTTAGGAAGAACATCGTTTTACACATATCACGACGAATATATTTTTAATATGGATATTGGAATTGAATCGTAGTTGATACACAAGTAGAAGGCAATGGCGAGGATGAATGTTGGGGCGAGGGTGAATGTTGGGGCATAGGTGCTGGGGCGAGGATGAATGATGGGCGAAGGTGCAAGGGGCGAGGGTGGGACAAGTAGAGGGCAAGGGGCGAGGGTGAGGTAAGTAGAGTTGTATTCTTCCTACTGTGGCTACCGGCCTGATCCCTCAACCCAAGCAACTAATCCCGCAAAAGTCGTCACTTTGTAGCATCGCGAAATTTTCGGGTCGGTCGAAGGGGAATTTGGATCAGCGAGTTCAATTATCCAACTTATAGCAATGATTCAAGAAATGAAGGGTTAGGGCAAGAGTGAGGAGGTGAGGAGCATGAAGTGTGAAAGCTGATATTTATGTTTATCTTACCAAGGCTAAGCTAACAAGCTTGAGGCGATGATGATGAAATTTACATTTTTGCTATTAAGGTAGAGCCTAGGAGGCAAGCTCGTGTTGAGAAGGAGAATAAAATTTTAATTTTCTCCGCCATAAGGAGTTTATGAAAATTTTGATTTTCCTACTAAGGCTAAGCCTAGTAAAGGAGTAGAGATGTGAAAATGAAAATTTTAATTTTCATAATAAGACTATGTCTAATAGAGGAGTTAGTGGTGATGGGTAAAAAAATTTCAATTTTCTACTGAGACTATGTCTAGTAGAGGAGTTAGTGGTGATGGGTAAAAAAATTTCAATTTTCTACTGAGGCTAAGCCTAGTAGAGGAGCAGAGATGTGAAAATGAAAATTTTAATTTTTCTACTAAAACTGTGTCTAATAGAGGAGTTAGTGGTGATGGATAAAAAATTCAATTTTCTACTGAGGCAATGCATGGTAGAGGAGTTAGTAGTGATTGATGAATGAGATAGCAGACAAACAGAATTTTGAGTATTTTTGAGTGAAGCCAATGGTCAAGCAGTTGGTGAGGTCACTAGAGAAGCTAGTTGAGATCTAAATAATAAGGACTAGGGTAGGAGGGTGAGGATGGTAAGGGTTGACAAAGATTGGGAGCAATGGTATAATCTATGTAGTAAGAGGTGGACGAGGATGAAGATGATGGGCTTGAGGCTGGCCAAATATTAAGGAATGAAAAGATTTCTAAAGAAGAATGACGAAATATACAGCTCAGTCTCTGCTTAAAATTTTAAAATCAAGATCTCGGCTATGGAACTCAAACAATCAAGTTTTGAACCTGCGATTCAGCTCGACTTGGGAGGGGGAAACTGGTGATACCCCATGAATGGACTCATCACATGTTTAGGCCCAATTAGAGTCCATAGCCAAGAAACAAAGCTCAGGTCCAGGTCCAAGTTGTAAGATTGACCCATGGCGGTAGGTGGTGGAGGCGAGGCATGTTGGAGTTGGGGATGAGCCTAAGAGTGGATGAGCAGAGGGAGGTGGGAAGGTGATGAGGTGAGGTGCGGATGAGTTTAGGAGTTAAGGATGACGATGGCGGAGGAGAGTAGCTAGGGTAGAGCATACCTGAGGTAGGTGAGCACTTTGTTGGAAAGCCGTGTTCAGATCAATCAGAATTGATACCCGGTGCAGCGGAAGTTTAAAATTTTTATATGGAACGATTCCATATCATGGGTATCAAAACTTTACGATTAAATTGTGCGTGTAAAAATTAAATAACAATTAAATTTTTACCTTGAATCTCGAAACGAGATTATGGACACCAACAGATTACTCTGCTCTTGTTGTATGTCCCAGGAACTGATGGACGAACAATTCTTCAATCAGGTCCACGAACAGAAGTTTAATCCCTCTGATAGATTGCACTAGAAAATCTATCAGAAGTTTCTACGAAGAGAATTAACGAATTTGATCCGTTAAACCAGACTGCAAATTCAAAATTCACAGGCTGGAATTTTTCGAGCAGAGAGGGGAGAGGGGGCGGCGGCCACTAGGTCTCAAAAACCCTAGTAAATTTCGAAAATTATGCCTCTGTTATATAATTTCTGTACTGCAATAACTTATTTATAATGTGGGCTGCTAACAGCTTAGGGCCCATTAGTCATAAGTTCAAGCCTGACAAGCAAAGCCCGCATATTCAGAAATTAATATAAAATTCATCGTGACTCAGATTGATAAACCAATTTCACCAATGTGCACAGAAACCATTTTTGCATCTTTTAAAGTCAAGATAAATTTTCTGAATCCGAATTCAGTGATTTCCAAAAAATGCCCATCCCTATGTCATTTTAGGAAATCTTACTCCTCTACTCTTAAATAAGAAGTCCCACTTCTTTATTCACTAAATTTAACTCTTTAAATTTAATTATCTCAACGGGTATTAAAAATCCATTACTTGTGTGACCCTCAATGGTTCAGGGATACAGCTAGCCGTGGGCTCACAACTCCTTGTGACTCGGAACAACAATTTCCGACTTGCCCATCGAATCATGGTAAGAGCGCCTAGCAACATCGCCCCATGATTCCCTAGGTATCACTGATAGTGCCTGCAAGAACCAATAGATTTTGGTTAGCGTACAGTACGGTCCCTTCATCCATATATCCCGATCGAATCAACAACCATTGGTAAATCGAGAGTCGTTCGAGATTCGATAACTATGCAATGCATCTTGAAGATCAAATAGTGACATCGCATGTGCTACTAAGAAACCATTTCTTAAAACACATCATGTACTCTGGCCAGAGATTCGTCACACTAATATCTCCTCAGATTGCATAGGATATCCACACTCGCAAGTATGTGGTGAATCCTTGACAACAAAGCATCGACTCCTATATGTGTCGTAACTGTACCCAATCCCGACACCTGATGACCCCAATAGAGTTGGTAAATGAGTCAAAGTACAGTACTAGCATATAGAGTCTCAATGATGTTTCAAGTAGTAAGGACTAATGGTGTACAACCAAAACCGCGGACTTTATCCACTCGATAAGTGATAACCACTTGGAAAGTTCGGATAGGGTAGTTCGATCATTCATCGTATGAATATCCATTTGCATACTTTGAACATCTCTATGTTCCATACCAATGAAACGTGGTACTCGGAATCGCAAATGCTAGTCTCAATCTCGAGCGATCCTTATCCTTATTAACGGACGGCTCAATCGACTAGAAACTGTTTAGAATATACAGTGACTATAAGATGTGTTTCATGATAGTCATCCCCATGTGCCACCACATCTTACATACACTATAGTATATTCAAGGTCTTCATCTAAACATCTTATAGTATGTCACAACATAATAATATGATAAAAGATAAAGTAAACGCCATTATAAAAGTGTAAATTATATTAAATAAAAGATTGTTTGTACATAGAGTCATCAAAGCCCTTAGCCACAAGTTGGCTCACCGGGCACCCACTCTTTCAATCTCTCACTTGCCCTAAAGCCAACTAGTCATACTACGCAGTCCCATTGCTTCGCGATGTTTGTCAAATAATGGTCCTGGAAAGGGCTTAGTAAGTGGATCAGCGATATTGTCTGCAGAGGCCACTCTCTCGACAGTGATGTCTACTCTTTCCACGATCTCCCGGATGATGTGGTATTTCCTCAGTACGTGTTTGGATCTTTGATGAGACCTTGGTTCCTTTGCCTGAGCAACGGCACCCGTGTTGTCACAGTACACCGGGACTGGATCAACAACTTCAGGAATAACGCCCAACTCTTGGACGAAATTCCTCATCCAAACGGCCTCTTTAGTAGCAGCTGATGCCGCAATGTATTCTGCCTCAGTGGTGGAATCCGCTGTGGTGTCCTGCTTGGAACTCTTCCAAGAGACAGCACCGCCATTGAGCATGAACACAAATCCAGAGGTTGACTTCAAGTCATCCACGTCACTTTGGAAGCTAGAATCGGTATAGCCTTCGAATTTTAGTTCTCTTCCTCCATATACCATGAACATATTCTTAGTCCTTCGTAAGTACTTAAGAATGTCCTTCACGGCTTTCCAATGCATTTGACCGGGATTGGCTTGATATCTGCTCGTGACACTCAGAGCAAATGCTACATCCGGTCTGGTAGATATCATCCCATACATGATACTACCTTTGGCTGACGCATATGGTACATGTGTCATTTTCTCTATCTCTTCATCAGTCTTGGGACACATAGACTTGGATAGAGAAACTCCATGACACATAGGTAGATGTCCTCTCTTGGACCCATCCATTGAAAACCTTTTTAATATGGTGTCGATGTAGGTTGCTTGAGTGAGTCCTATCATTCTCTTAGATCTATCTCTATAGATCTGTATCCCTAGAATATAGGATGCCTCACCCAAATCTTTCATCGAGAATCTACCTGATAACCATATCTTTGTTGACTGCAACATCCCTACATCATTTCCAATGAGTAGGATGTCATCAACATAAAGTACTAAGAATGTCACAGAATCCTTAACTACTTTCTTGTACACGCACGGTTCCTCCGGGTTCTTGATGAAACCAAAATCCTTTATTGTTTCATCAAATTTCTGGTTCCAACTTCTTGATGCTTGTTTGAGACCATAGATTGATCTCTGAAGCTTGCATAACTTATGCTCGCTTCCCACGGATGTGTATCCCTCAGGCTGCGTCATATAGATCTCTTCCTTAATGTTTCCATTAAGAAATGCAGTCTTCACATCCATTTGTCATATCTCATAGTCATACCAAGCAGCTATGGCAATAAGGATTCTTATGGACTTGAACATTGCAACTGGTGAAAAGGTTTCATCATAGTCAACTCCTTGTCTTTGAGTATAACCTTTCGCCACCAATCGTGCCTTGTAGGTCAATACCTTACCATCAGACCCAAGCTTTCTCTTGTAGATCCATTTACACCCTATTGGAACAATTCCATCGGGAGGATCTACTAAAGACCAAACTTGGTTTGTATGCATCGAATCTATTTCCGACTGCATAGCTTCAAGCCATAAATTTGAATCCGCATCAGAAATTGCTTCCTTGAAGTTTCTTGGATCACATCCAACGTCGGGTTCTTCTTGATCCCCTTCAAGAAGAAGACCATATCGAATAGGAGGTTTAGAAGTCCTCTCGGATCTTCTAGGTATAGGCGTGTCCTCTGAAGATTCTTGAGGTATGGGATCATTATTTTGTATTTCGGGTTCTTCTCGAATTTCTTCGAGTTCCATCATCTCGCCTTTCTTATCCAATAAGAACTCCTTCTTCAAGAAGGTGGCATTCCTTGAAACAAACACTTTTGTTTCAGTAGGATGATAGAAATAATATCCGATTGAATTCTTCGGATACCTTACAAAATAACATAAGGTGGATCGACTATCCAACTTATCTCCCACTGTCTGCTTCACGTAAGCTGGACATCCCCAAATCCTCAAGTACGAATACTTAGGAGCTTTGCCATTCCATAACTCGTATGGTGTTTTGTTCACTGCTTTAGTGTGAACGTTGTTCAACAACAAAACCGCCGTTTCAAGCGCGTAGCCCCAAAACGATGGTGGGAGCTCAGTGAAACTCATCATGGATCAAACCATGTCCAACAAGGTTCTATTACGACGCTCCGAAACACCATTCAGCTGAGGTGTCATAGGAGGAGTCCACTGAGAGAGAATCCCATTCTCTTTTAGATAGTCCAAAAACTCGGTACTTAAGTATTCTCCACCTCGATCCGATCGAAGTGCTTTAATACTTTTACCTAGCTTGTTTTCTACTTCATCCTTGAATTCTTTGAACTTTTCAAATGCTTCAGACTTATATTTCATTAAATATAAATACCCATATCTTGAATAATCATCAGTAAAGGTAATGAAGTAGGTGTGACCAAATTTTGTACCAATACTAAATGGTCCGCAAACATCCGTATGGATCAAATCCAATAGATTTTGACTACGCTCAGGTTTTCCTTTGAAAGGAGATTTAGTCATTTTTCCTTTCAGGCATGACTCACAAGTAGGTAGAGAGTTAATATCAGACATATCAAACATGCCCTCTCCCACTAGCTTGTTCATCCTCCTTGATGAAATATGACCTAGCCTAGCATGCCAAAGGTTTGCCGGGTTTTGACTATCGATTTTCCTTTTGTTCGTTGTTACCGGTTTATCAACATAATTTATTGGAACGTCTTTTAATTTTAAGTTATATAGATCGTTTTCAAGTTGTCCATTTCCAATCAAACATTCATTCTTGTAAATATTGCAAATCTCATTCACAAAATTGCAAGAAAAACCATCTCTATCAAGCATAGAAATAGAAATAATGTTTTAATGAAATCTTTGGCACAAATAAAAATATCATTCTCATAATACAACTTAAAATTGGTTTGCAAAATTAAACAAATATTTCCCATAGCTATGGATTTAACTCTGGAACCATTCCCGAGCCTTGACTGGGTCTCACCCATCCTTAGCCTATTACTTCTTGTCATCATTTGCAACTCATTGCAAATGTGAGATCTACATCTGGTATCCAATACCCAAGAAGTAGTATTAAAAACATTTATTTCAATGTAAAACATACCCTTTGCAGTTCGCAACTGCTCGAGGTATTCCTTGCAGTTACGTTTCCAATGACCGGGTTTCTTGCAGTGATGGCAAACTTGTTTAGACTTGTCCAATTTTGCATGTAACATTTGGCCTTGAGATCATGGTCCAACCATTTCTCTAGTTCAGCCAACCTTTCGGCAGTTACATCAGCCGGGGCTGTTTTCGGAGAAGCCTTTTCTAACACTTAGAAAATCTTTTCCGAACTTAGGACAATCTTAACTTATGGAATCATTCCGTATTGTTTGCGCCAGTAAGTTTGTTTTGTTCGAGAATTGAAACATGTGGATTACGAAGATTCATCATAATGATATACTGAGATGAAACAGACAATTATCAGTGATTGTTTAATTAATTTACTAAGACATAAAATAGGCTAAATTTATTTTATGAATCTCACTCCCACTATTTTAACGATTTCACTACCCTCTAGTGAAAACGGGAAACTGTTTTTCTTAGTGGGAACATGGAGTCCAATTGACAAACTATGGTCCCGAATAATATCAGCCAACCATAATTTTCAAAAGGTAGAGCCCAATTTCTTCCAAAGCAACCTCCACGTTTTTACCTCATGTCCAATAAGGGCCCAATAATATGACGCCGTTTATTGTGACATGTCAAGATGACCCATCAATATTAAGTTGTGATGGACGGTCGCCATGTGGATCCCCCAATAATATGAGCCGATCCATGGGAGTTTGATAAGTGCAGTTTGTATGCATTAGTTTGTGATATTTTTATATATATTTTTGTGTTCATTCATATTATTTTTATGTGTTTTTATGTGTTTTAGTTCATGTGTGTGTATTTCACTTCCCCGGTTAATTTTGTAGAAAATTAGATTTTTGAAGAGCGAATAACGGAGCAGCCTTGATCTAAAAATCATATTTAATTTTTGAGAGATCCAAATCCGATCTTCACCAGTCAGAATGAAGTTCAAGATGTTTTGAAGCTGCAGTCCAAATTTCAGGTCAATCTGACGGTTAGAACTCAAGATATGAATTTTTCAAAATCGTCGCTCGGAGCAGTTGGAATGTTGCGCTGACGGTGAATATTGTAGCGCGTTAGCTCTTGATTTTGGCGCTAGAAAGAGTGCTAACGCGCTTAAAACAAGGTGATTGGCGCATGAGGGAGTGCTAACGCATAAGAGAAGATGGGAATAGCTAAAACTAGCTCTAACAAGGAGGAATAAAGCGCGATAGCATGTAGAGTTGTAAATCAAGCGCGATAGCGCTGAGGAGAAAGCTATCGCGCATGTTCAGAAAATAAATAACGCGCGCGCGCGAGGGCATTATCTCGCGCGCGCACAGAAGAAAATTCCAGAGATTCGTGAGTGGAGCGCGCGCGAGCGGGACTAATTCTCGCGCGCGCGCGAGAGAGGAAGTTTGGGCCACTGTTTTATATAATTGCGCGCGCGTGAGGACTCCAAGGCGCACGCGCGCGTGTCGACGGGCCAGAAAATTCCGAAAATTATATTTCAACTAGGAAATTAATTTTTAAGGCTTTCCAAACACTATAAATAGGAGTTTTTATTATTTTACAAGGGTTCCACAAATTTTCTGAGTTGGAGACGGAGGCAGAGACGGCTACACGCTTGGGAGAAGAATTATTTTCTTTTCTCTTTTATTTTATTTTCTTTTATCAATTCATGATTAAAACTTGGTTTTGAATTATGAATTTTGAGTAGTTTTTTTATATCGATCAAGGCCACGTGATTGGGCCAGACAGTTTATGTAAAAACTTGATTTATTTATTTGAGATTTTCAGACTTAATTGAGTTTATTGATTATCATATTTATCTTTGTCTTACAAATTTCTTGGCCAGTTATTTGTTTGCTTGTTAATCGATTCCAATTTGTACAGAGGAGGTTTCGAATTCGATCACTTTGGTTTTCAACATAGTGTAAAACTGACTAGAAATAGAATTCGGTTTCATTATGCGGTTTAGGTGTTTACTGAATTTTCACAGTGTTTATGCATTTGGATTTGATTAGAATTATGAAATATTAATCCGTCAAATTTGAATAGGTTTGATTGTTCTAGAAATAGTCTTTCGAACAATTTAGGAAAATTCCCGTAAATTATAATTAAGTCTGATATCTTAGATAGATTGCTTGTTGTGTGAATTGTCTGGTACCTACGTGTGTCCTTAATCGAAGTTTTTCCCAAATTTTAAGTAATCCAAAATATTCCAGCTTTATTTTAATTAATTTGAGTTTTATTGCAATTTTAGGTATTAGTTTAAAAACCTGAAATCACTCTTTTTAATTAGCCTAGATTAAGTAGAAATAAATATATTTTGGTAATCATATTTTTACAGTCCCTGTGGGTTCGACATCTGGACCGTTGTCCACTGTATTATAATTTGACCTGGTTCGCTTGCCAGTAGAATTTTATTCATACCGAAATAGCCGGTCAAGTTTTTGGCGCCGTTGCCGGGGACTGTTTGATATCAAAATTTTTATTTCTCTTGAGATTAGACTGTTTTTTTTTATTTATCTGCTTTATGAATTTTTTTTATTTTATTTGTGTTTGTCAGGTACTCATCTGCTAGTGCATGCATCGATCTCGACTATTCAAAAATCTCCTACCACTCGATTTGGAGATAGAACGCACGCTTAGTAGGATTCGGAGAGCTAGGAAAGATCTTAATTTGGAGCTTGATTCTGAGTCTGAGGAAGAAATGGCAGAAAAAGTTGACAACCGCACTGTTTGGGATCTTATTAGGCCTCCGGTTGAAGGTTATGGATCCAGCATCGTTCGCCCCACTGTTGAGGCAAACAGCTTTGAGCTTAAACCCTCAACTATTCAGATGATCCAACTTCAAGCACGATTTGGAGGCACTTCTACTGAGGATCCTTACGCTCATCTGGAGCGATTCTTGTCGATTTGTGACACATTCAAGTTTAATGGGGTAACCTCTGATGCAGTGAGACTGTGGTTATTCCCATTCTCTCTACAGTGCGAAGCCTTGGAGTGGCTTGATGACTTGCCGAATGGTTGTATTACTACTTGGACGGGTCTTGTCCAAGAATTCCTAAAGAAATACTTCCCTCCTACGAAGATGGCTAAGTTATTCTCTGATATTATATCTTTCAAGCAAAAGGAGGGAGAATCTCTACATGCGGCGTGGACCAGGTTCAAAAAGATGTTGAGGACATGTCCTCAGCATAATCTTACTCAAAGCCAGCAGACCCAGACATTCTACAACGGAGCCGATCAGTCGGTTCGATCTATGCTGGATGCTGCCGCCAATGGATGCTTATTCAAGAAGACGCCAGCTGAAGCTTGGGAGATTATTGGCAACATGGCAGAGAGTAATATTGGGTGGCCGGATGTAAAGAAGGAAAAGAAGAGTGGAATTATAGAGGTCGATGCTTTGATGGCCCTGAACGCTAAGATCGACTCTCTAACACATCAAGTGGCACTCATGAAAACAGCGCCAACACAAGGGAATCTGAAAGAGGATCAGCAGTTGTTTGAAGTTGATGCTGTAAATTTTATGGGAAATCAAGGACGGCAGCCGTACAACTCCTACAACAATAATTATAATCAGAACTGGCAGTCCAAGCAAGAGGAGAAGAAGCCGAGCTTCGAGGAAATAATGATGAAATATGTGGCGGGTACTGAGGCTCGTTTACAAAATCAAGAAGCTATGATGCAGAGGTTGAAAAGTCAGATGGGTCAAATTGCTTCCCAATTGTCAAATCGTCCTACTGGATCTCTACCGAGCAACACTGAGCTCAATCCCAAAAGCGTGAATGCAATTATGATAGTGACGAGATCACAATCTGAACAGTCTGAGAGGCAACCGGAAGACGAGAAGACTGTGGAAGGGCCGAAAATTGATGAAGAAAAATAGGAGGTGCGTACAGAAAAATCCTCCACGACAGGTAAGAAAGGTAAGACTTCAAAATTTGAAGTTAATAAAAATGTTGATTTATCTACTTTACCTTTCCCTCTTAGAGCTAAGCAACTATTATTTGATTCTCAATTTAAGAAGTTTCTTGAAATTTTCAAGAAACTGCATATTAACATACCTTTTGCAGATGCTTTAGCTCAGATGCCGAGATATGCAAAGTTTCTGAAAGACTTGCTGAAAAATAAAAAGAAGCTGAATGATCTTACGCAAGTCACAATGAAGGAAGAGTGCTCGGCGGTGTTGCAAAAGAAGCTTCCAACAAAATCTCAGGATCCAGGGAGTTTTTCTATACCCTGTCATATTGGAAGTTTGTCTTTTGAGAATGTGTTGTGTGATCTTGGGTCGAGCATTAATTTAATGCCTTATTCTATTGCTCGAAAATTAGGAGTTGAAAATATAGAACCTGCTGCTATCTCTCTTAAATTTGCTGATGGTTCTATTAAATATCCGAGAGGGATCGTAGAGAATGTCCTAGTCAAGATAGAACATTTTATATACCCTGTAGATTTTGTTATTCTTGACATGGATGAGGACTGTGAGGTTCCACTGATTTTAGGGCGTCCTTTTCTTGCTGCTAGTAGAGCCCTAGTTGATGTTGAGAAGGGAGAGTTGGTTATAAGATTGAACGATGAACAAGTAGTTTTTACTATGTCTAAGTCGGCTACTGAGAGCCCAATTTTGAAATCTTGTTCTGTTATTCGTTTGGTTGATGAGAAGCATGATGTTGATGCATGTCTGCAGGTGCAGTTGTCTACATGAATTAATCCCTTGCACAAGTTCTTTAATGATGTAGTATGCAGTGCAGGACTGATTCGAGTTTTTCACAGACGGTGGATAAACCACCTTGAATTTCACCACTCAAAGAGGAGTATAGTCGGGCTATAGACTATAAATTTAGCGCTGACTGGGAGGCAACCCAGTGTTTTTGTTTTTTTTTATTATGTTTTTGGTTTTTATTTTTGATTTTATTTGATTATTGTTTCTTTCCCATGCCAGTTGGTCGTGCCCGCCGATAATCTAGACTACTGATACCGTCCCAGAGGATACTGTCAAGAAGGAAGAGAATGCATCGAAAACCAGGGGAGTGTTATTTTTGTTTTTCATTATATTGTGTGTTTGTTTGCATTCTGTTCATTGTTCTAAAGCATTGAGGGCAATGCTTTGGATAAGTATGGGGGGGTAGACTAATTTATAGCATTTGTGTGTTGTTTTGCATTTGTCATGTTTCGTTTTTGTTTGCATATAGTGTGTTTTTGTTGTTGTTTGCATTGCATCAGTAGGATGAGTCATGATAGCCAATGATGATGAAGTTATGTTGAAAAAAAATTTTGAAAAATTTTGCTCTTGGCTTGACATGAGAAACTGTAGGTTGAACCGTGAATATTTTTAAGCACTAATGTTAGACCAGTGGACTGTAACAAAAGATTTGATGAAGTTTTTGTCTGTTTGACCATTGCACGGCAATAGGTGGTTTGTGAATCTTGATTGTGTACTATGAATTTTGATGAGGCTCTAGTTTACACTTATGATCTTGAGCGCACCTAGAGAAAAAAAAAAAAGAGTTTTATACAATTCCATCCGGGCCTTGAAAGGATTAAAATCCTATAAAAGATTAAATTTAAGGCTAAGTATGCGGGTTAAATGGGATTGATGCTCCATCCGGGCTATAGATGAGGGGATTAGAAAGAAAAAAATAGAATGATTTTTCATATCCTATCCAGTTGTAGCTAAGTCAGCGGGTAATTATTGGGGCTAATGCAATACCGGGTGCAAAATCCGGAGGTGTGTAATTCATTATCTCAAGGGAGGTGGGTATGTCTAGAGATCGTTGGAATGAATGGACACTTGAAAAGTGAAACTTGCACTGATTTGTCATAGGTTGCTAAGCAGATTTGAGACGAATTCGGTCTAAGTTGTATGAAACTGGAATGACATTTCACACACACACGTTTACGTAAAACCGAAAGTGTATTATGAAAAGTTGAGAGCATGTCTGTGATTTTTGTTGGTAATTGAACTTCTCAGAGGCTGTGCACATTCATGACTTGTTCTTACTTATGTTTTTGTTTGCATTTTGTTTTTGCATGTCTTGCTCGAGGGCGAGCAAGAGTTAAGTATGGGGGTGTTGATAAGTGCAGTTTATATGCATTAGTTTGTGATATTTTTATATATATTTTTGTGTGCATTCATATTATTTTTATGTGTTTTTATGTGTTTTAGTTCATGTGTGTGTATTTCACTTCCCCGGTTAATTTTGTAGGAAATTAGATTTTTGAAGAGCGAATAACGGAGCAGCCTTGATCTAAAAATCATATTTAATTTTTGAGAGATCCAAATCCAATCTCCAACAGTCAGAATGCAGTTCAAGATGTTTTGAAGCTGCAGTCCAAATTTCAGGTCAATCCGACGGTTAGAACTCAAGATATGAATTTTTCAAAATCATCGCTCGGAGCAGTTGGAATGTTGCGCTGACGGTGAATATTGTAGCGCGTTAGCTCTTGATTTTGGCGCTAGAAAGAGTGCTAACGCGCTTAAAACAAGGTGATTGGCGCATGAGGGAGTGCTAACGCGCAAGAGAAGATGGGAATAGCTAAAACTAGCGCTAACAAGGAGGAATAAAGCGCGATAGCGTGTAGAGTTGTAAATCAAGCGCGATAGCGCTGAGGAGAAAGCTATCGCGCATGTTCAGAAAATAAATAACACGCGCGCGAGGGTATTATCTCGCGTGCGCGCAGAAGAAAATTCCAGATATTCGTGAGTGGAGCGCGCGCGAGCGGGACTATTTCTCGGGCGCGCGCGAGAGAGGAAGTTTGGGCCACTGTTTTATATAATTGCGCGCACGCGAGGACCCCAAGGCGCACGCGCGCGTGTCGACGGGCCAGAAAATTCCGAAAATTATATTTCAACTAGGAAATTAATTTTTAAGGCTTTCCAAACACTATAAATAGGAGTTTTTATTATTTTACAAGGGTTCCACAAATTTTCTGAGTTGGAGACGGAGGCAGAGACGGCTACACGCTTGGGAGAAGAATTATTTTCTTTTCTCTTTTATTTTATTTTCTTTTATCAATTCATGATTAAAACTTGGTTTTGAATTATGAATTGTGAGTAGTTTTTTTATTTCGATCAAGGCCACGTGATTGGGCCAGACAGTTTATGTAAAAACTTGATTTATTTATTTGAGATTTTCAGACTTAATTGAGTTCATTGATTATCAGATTTATCTTTGCCTTACAAATTTTTTGGCCAGTTATTTGTTTGCTTGTTAATCGATTCCAATTTGTACAGAGGAGGTTTCGAATTCGATCACTTTGGTTTTCAACATAGTGTAAAACTGACTAGAAATAGAATTCGATTTCATTATGCGGTTTAGGTGTTTACTGAATTTTCACAGTGTTTATGCATTTGGATTTGATTAGAATTATGAAATATTAATCCGTCAAATTTGAATAGGTTTGATTGTTCTAGAAATAGTCTTTCGAACAATTTACGAAAATTTCCGTAAATTATAATTAAGTCTGATATCTTAGATAGATTGCTTGTTGTGTGAATTTTCTGGTACCTACGTGTGTCCTTGATCAAAGTTTTTTCCAAATTTTAAGTAATCCAAAATATTCCAGCTTTATTTTAATTAATTTGAGTTTTATTGCAATTTTAGGTATTAGTTTAAAAACCTGAAATCGCTCTTTTTAATTAGCCTAGATTAAGTAGAAATAAATATATTTTGGTAATCATATTTTTACAGTCCCTGTGGGTTCGACATCTGGACCGTTGTCCACTGTATTATAATTTGACCTGATTCGCTTGCCAGTAGAATTTTATTCATACCGAAATAGCTGGTCAGAGTTCCATCCAACTTACAACATGTGTCGATCCAATGTACAGCTTTCCGACGAACGGGCCCCCCAATAATATGAGCCGGACCGTATCCGCGGGTAGCATCTCATACATTGATCGTTGATGGAAGGTAGGAACATTTAAACAATATTTAAATATCCTTTATTTATCTTGATATCAATTTTAAATCATATTTAAAATGAGGGATTTTAATTTTGAAAATTTGTCTCATCATTTAAAATTTGTATGCTTGCGGGATTCATACAATTTAGTCTAAAACATGCATACAACGATAATATCATATATTATATAGGATGATCGATTCCATTTCTAGTCGACCAGTGGTTGCCAATCACGAGTTTAAGTCCAATCCTAGGTAATATGCAGGTATGCAATGCAATCCTATTACATTGAGCTTCCAATTTACATTTCTTCAGTCTTTATTGTCTGCTGGGCCCACCTCCGTCTTCAAATCTTCATCTCCCACTAAGTCTAATGTATTTACAATAAATAACTATGACAAGTAGGGGATACATTTTAAGGGGTGGGAACGGACCATAAACCAGGCCCACTTTTATTACATATGACAATTCATATTGGGCCATAAACCAGGCCCATTAATAAATCCAACAACAATAAAAACAAATGTAAATTCCCTAACATACACCTACAAAATTGGTCATGGCAATCGATCATCCTTATCCAATAATATTTAATTCAAAATTAATTTATTGGATAACATGCAATGGCAATTAAATTTAAAAAGGATAAAATCATATTCCATATATAAAATCTTATTTTACATACAAAATCATATTTTATCTTTTTATCAAATAAAATCATATTTTACATATAAAATCCAATTTTATACATAAAATCATATTTTACTCAATATTTCCATAAGATCATATCTTATCATCAATTGTACCAAAAATAATTAATTTCATAAAATCTGATTTAACGGATAAAATCTATAAATTTTCCAAAAAAATCAAATTTATCCAAAAATCAATTTTAAAATTTTCAGACTCGAACAATTCGATCCGACGCCTCGTGGACCAATCAAAAACAATTTTCGATCGGACCAAAAATAGAATTTTAACATATTAAAATTTTAATTAAAAAATTAAAAATAAATTTTCCCGGGTCGCCCGGGACGATCCCAGGCAGCCCGCGCCCCAAAAGGGGCTCGGGCCGGGCAGCCCGTCGCTGCCCCTTGGCGCTGCCTCGGGCAGCGATCCAATCGCTGCCCGTGTTTTTTCCCGTCAAAAATTTTAATTTTTATTTTGTTTCAAAAACCGAGGCTTAAAAAATTTTTGTACAATTGATTAATTTAATCGCTTGATCTGAGCAACCTGGCTCTGATATCACTGTTGGAAAACCGTGTTCAGATCAATCAGAATTGATACCCGGTGCAGCGGAAGTTTAAAATTTTTATATGGAACGATTCCATATCATGGGTATCAAAACTTTACGATTAAATTGTGCGTGTAAAAATTAACTAACAATTAAATTTTTACCTTGAATCTCGAAACGAGATTATGGACACCAACAGATTACTCTGCTCTTGTTGTATGTCCCAGGAACTGATGGACGAACAATTCTTCAATCAGGTCCACGAACAGAAGTTTAATCCCTCTGATAGATTGCACTAGAAAATCTATCAAAAGTTTCTACGAAGAGAATTAACGAATTTGATCCGTTAAACCAGACTGCAAATTCAAAATTCACAGGCTGGAATTTTTCGAGCAGAGAGGGGAGAGGGGGCGGCGGCCACTAGGTCTCAAAAACCCTAGTAAATTTCGAAAATTATGCCTCTGTTATATAATTTCTGTACTGCAATAACTTATTTATAATGTGGGCTGCTAACAGCTTAGGGCCCATTAGTCATAAGTTCAAGCCTGACAAGCAAAGCCCGCATATTCAGAAATTAATATAAAATTCATCGTGACTCAGATTGATAAACCAATTTCACCAATGTGCACAGAAACCATTTTTGCATCTTTTAAAGTCAAGATAAATTTTCTGAATCCGAATTCAGTGATTTCCAAAAAATGCCCATCCCTATGTTATTTTAGGAAATCTTACTCCTCTACTCTTAAATAAGAAGTCCCACTTCTTTATTCACTAAATTTAACTCTTTAAATTTAATTATCTCAACGGGTATTAAAAATCTATTACTTGTGTGACCCTCAATGGTTCAGGGATACAGCTAGCCGTGGGCTCACAACTCCTTGTGACTCGGAACAATAATTTCCGACTTGCCCATCGAATCATGGTAAGAGCGCCTAGCAACATCGCCCCATGATTCCCTAGGTATCACTGATAGTGCCTGCAAGAACCAATAGATTTTGGTTAGCGTACAGTACGGTCCCTTCATCCATATATCCCGATCGAATCAACAACCATTGGTAAATCGAGAGTCGTTCGAGATTCGATAACTATGCAATGCATCTTGAAGATCAAATAGTGACATCGCATGTGCTACTAAGAAACCATTTCTTAAAACACATCATGTACTCTGGCCAGAGATTCGTCACACTAATATCTCCTCAGATTTCATAGGATATCCACACTCGCAAGTATGTGGTGAATCCTTGACAACAAAGCATCGACTCCTATATGTGTCGTAACTGTACCCAATCCCGACACCTGATGACCCCAATAGAGTCGGTAAACGAGTCAAAGTACAGTACTAGCATATAGAGTCTCAATGATGTTTCAAGTAGTAAGGACTAATGGTGTACAACCAAAACCGCGGACTTTATCCACTCGATAAGTGTTAACCACTTGGAAAGTCCGGATAGGGTAGTTCGATCATTCATCGTATGAATATCCATTTGCATGCTTTGAACATCTCTATGTTCCATACCAATGAAACGTGGTACTCGGCATCGCAAATGCTAGTCTCAATCTCGAGCGATCCTTATCCTTATTAACGGACGGCTCAATCGACTAGGAACTGTTTAGAATATACAGTGACTATAAGATGTGTTTCATGATAGTCATCCCCATGTGCCACCACATCTTACATACACTATAGTATATTCAAGGTCTTCATCTAAACATCTTATAGTATGTCACAACATAATAATATGATAAAAGATAAAGTAAACGCCATTATAAAAGTGTAAATTATATTAAACAAAAGATTGTTTGTACATAGAGTCATCAAAGCCCTTAGCCACAAGTTGGCTCACCGGGCACCCACTCTTTCACACTTAGCCTAAGATTCGTCTCAAAGACTAGGCCTCTTAGCTTCATCCTCGCCTCAAGGGCGAGTCCCGGATGAACAAGTACGTGAGTCTCACTCACGTGGTACCCTACGGAATATATGTGGTGCCCTACCTTCTCCTCTATAAATATCGGGTTTGCTCATTTTATTTGCAACTTATTACTTTCATTTTGAGGGGGCGCCCAAGCTCTCCTTCTCACTTATCTATTTTTCGACTCTGACTTGAGCGTCGGAGGGGCTACGCCGAGACACCTTCCCGACCCCTCTAACACTCTTTGCTTGATTTCAGGTTCATTCCGGACTTGAATCTTTGGTCTTAGGTTGGACTCGATAATTGGATTGAACCCTCCAATTTTAGTGGGTATAAATTTAAATAAATAATTACTATAATAGAGATACAATTAAGGAGATTGAAACTATATCATCTCATGGTAAGATGCATGCAATCATTGTTCTAATGATGCTACAAAAATGAAAAACAATGTGAGTTGCCTGAATTGCGTCAAGTTAAATCTAACCATAGTTGGAGGTAATATCATTTGAAGAGATTTTCATGAATTTCTCCACGGAAAATCAGCAATGGACAAATAATCATTAAACATTTATTTAACCTTACATATTTAGCTATATTGATACAAGATATATAAAATTGATATTGCGAAGATCACGATGTTTGAAGAAGTTGGTAGCGTTTATTGGTTACGTTGTTGAATAGTACATTTGTTATATATACTTCACTTGTAAATAGATACCTACAAAAACCAAAATCATTTTCTTCACAATCATATTAGCCAATCGTGAAAAACCGAAAAACTATTTCGACAATAAAACATATTGTCAGAAAAATAAAGATCACCAAATAACAACACAGAAAAACAAAAAACAATGTGGTAACTTTTGCACATATTTTTTCAATAGTTACTTGTCCACGTGCAACGTATATGTATTTTTCTACTTAATATAGATATAGATTCATGAAATTATTTTTCCAATTTTATTTTTGAATTTACTTTCAAATCGCCAAACGCAGCCTTGAAAAACCACTCAAATTTCAAACAAGCCCTAATCCATCATTCCCGCTCAAACAAATGTCCCCATTTCTCCATCGTTTGTGCCTCTGATCAAGAAAGAATCTATAAACAAATTCAGCCTCAAAACTCACTACACGGAATGATCAGGTAAAATGAATTTTTTCAAAGGCACAAATTTTCATGTTTCATTTAAAATTTTCCTTCTTTGGTAAATTTGTGTGGAGAACGATAAATTACTCCGATGATTTTCTGGGGGTTTTAAGAGTTTTATTGTCTTTGATTCTATGTTAGTAGTGAATCATGAAACAACAAAAATTTTCTTTTATTGACTACGATTCTTAGTTTTGGTGTTCTTTTCTTTATTTTTGTGGGATTGGGTTTGATGTTTTTGGTTTCAGGTGTAGTTCATTGATATTTGTGTAAATAATCGGATCTTTGCTGCTGAATAATGAATAAATTTGAATGATGGAGTAATGAAGAATGGGTTCCAATAAAATGAGTTGAAATGTAGAATACAACGCCTACTTATAGGAAAATTTAATCTTGAGGAGCTGTCTTCCTTTTGGTCGATTTAAGTGTGACACTTAATCCCAAGTTTCATATGTGGCATTTTATCTTGCATCGAAATGGTCCAACTTCACTTATGCAGTTATGCATGGCTGCAATAATTTGTCTTCATTGGTGGATTATAGTATCCAGCTACAGCTTATGGTGTGCGTAACACCTCTTGCTTTCTATCTGAAAATTATTATAGCATCTTGGCGGCCATATGTAGTCCAATGATAACCGGGTTTGAGCCTTAAGAATGAAGCAATCATAATGTCTAATGCATTGATGATTTAACTGCTTGTAGCTCTTGAATTACAAATTATTTTTCAAAATCTTGAGTGTATGATATCGAATGAAGTCAATTAGAACCGATTGACCAAAATTGATTTTTTTGCTATCATAGTTACTTGTTAAGATCACACTACAAAAAGCGGAGAATTCGGTGATTCTTAGGAACTGCAGTTTCTCTGAGCTCTGTTTGTACATCAGTATTCCATCGGGCTTTGTTCTTCAAAAAGTATAGAAGACGACTGTATCAAAAACGTAAAAGAGGGAGAAGGGGGGGGGGTGTGTGTGTGGAGGAAATTGAAGGATAAAGGACGACGATGTTAAAGAATCCATGACAAACAAAATCCAGGTTTGGGTGATTTTTAATGCCTAATGGCCTTCCAGTATGCCTTGGATATTGTTTCCAGTATGCGAGTGTGGGTGCACAGTAAGGTATAGATGTTATGGTTTGGGAAAATTGGTTTGATAGAATGGATAAATATAGTGGTCAATAAATAGTTATGCTTGGCCTCCGTTATAGAGCACTATTGAAATTCCATAACCTGTAGCTCTGTTAGATAAAATTTCAAAATTTATATCTTTTGTTTAGTATTATTCTTGATGGAAATGTTGCATTTTGTTAAATCTACAAAGGAGTGCGAGTAACTCATATTGACTAGCTATGGAAAAAGACAAAATATATGATGAGCTAGCCAAAGTCAGTGCTGAAGTCAATAAATTAAGAGACGAATGCCGGGCTAAAACTGATCTTTCTGATGGTTTGAGGACAGCTCATGTTGACCAACAAGCTAAAATCCACCTGGCAAAGTTGGAGATCAAGAAACTGGCTCAGGAACTGAATGCCAAGTCTGATGAAATACGTGACATTAGACAAACGTGCGAGGAACTCCAGTCCAGTCTACACAGGAAGGAAATATTTCTTCAGCAGACAAGTTTTTCAATTGAAAAGCTTCAAGCAGAACACAAAGAGAAAATTCTAGTACTGGAGCGGGGAAACAAAGATTTATCGGTCGCTCTAGATGTGGCGACTGCAAGAATCCATGATCTGGAGAGAAAGAGTAGTGTGAGCGATGAAGAAATTGCTACTTTAAAGAGGATTTTTTCAGTTAAATCAGAGAAGGACATTGAAATGCAAAGGAATGCATCAAAAGACCTGAAAGACACAGAGGAATACATGCTTAGTTTGGAGGAGGAAACAAGTATTGTTAAAGATCAGCTGAAATGGAAAAGAGAACAATTTTCACACCTTGAAGAAGCACATGACAAGCTTCGAACTCAGTTTCAGGCTAGTGCGGTGAAATGGCAGAAGGAGAAATCTTCACTTATTACAGAGCTTTCTAAGTTGCAAGCTGCTTTAGATGATAAGAATCGGATTTCAGAAGGCCATCAGGTCTTAGCTGATGAAAAAAGAAGAAAAATTCTTGAAATTAAATTATCTGAATCTAGATTACAATTTGAAAATGATTTCCTAGATTGTCAAGAATCACAATCAGAGATTGAGCGAATAACTGTGAAGAGGGATGAAGAGTTTGCAGATATATGTTACTTATTGGGAAAGAAAGACAAACTTGCAAATGAAATGAGATACGGGAGTGTACGAATAGAGGAAGAAAAGAGCAATCAGCTGGAGTGTTTCAGAGATGCTGAAGCTGCTAAGCTTGATAATAGTTGTGCCACATCTTCTTTGAAAAGGGTGAAAGATACACTTCAAGGTTTGGAGCAGTTGCACAATAAATGTGTTTCAAATCTCAAAGAAAAGGATGTTGAGTGTGGGAGTGTACAACTAAAGGAAGAAAAGAAGGATCTGTTGGTGAGTTTCAGAGATGCTGAAGCTAATAGTTGTGCCGCATATTCTTTGAAAAGAATGCAAGATAAACTTCAAGGTTTGGAGCAGTGGCACAGTAAATGTACTTCAAACCTCAAAGAAAAGGATTCTGAGTGGAATCATCAGATAGGAAAATTAAAGGAAGACTTAATATGTAGCTTGTCCGAGTTGGATGGTAAAAATAAAAGCCTTGGAGAAATCCAGAAGGAACTGGAAGATTGTCGGTTCTTGTTGGAGGTAAAGAATGAAGAGATTTTTGCTTTACTTATGGTGTTGAAATCTGAATTTTGTGTTTCTTTCTCAAAGATGTGTGATGAAAACATGAAGTTGGGAATGAGCATGAAGCAAGCTGAAGAGAAAAACATGTTGCTGAAACAGCAGTTGGAATTGAGAAACACAGATCTAAACCATATTCATGCTGAAGTGAAGCAGAGATGGGACCCGCTTTAAAGGCTAAGGTTGAGCCTTTAGATTCTTTGAAGCAGGAGAAAAACCTCGTTGATGAAAAACTCAAAAGGTACAAAAAGATGCTCGATGAATTAAATAAATGTCAATGTTGCTTGAAAGAACAATGCTTGACATTGGAAAATACCCTGATAGAGAACAGAAAACATGCTTCCAACGCTTTAGAGATGGCAAATTCTGAGCTCACCAACAAAACTTCTGAACTTTACAAATCTAAGCTTGACTTGGGGAAGTGGAAAATTGAGGCAGACACTCTGAAACTAAAGCTTGAAGAATATAAGCTAGCCCATAAGCAAGATATCGAAGAGAGAAAGCAAATGATTTTTAACTTGGAGAAAGAAGTGATAGATTTAACGAGCGCAGTGGAATGTGAAGAAAAAAAGTTTTTCGTGTCCAAGCAAGAGACTCTGGAACTTAAATGTTTGTTGCAATCTAAGATATTGGAAATGGAAGAGCTGAAGGGCCAATTTGGGAATGAAAGAAGGAGTTTCGAGGGTCTTCTTGAGGATCTAAAGAAAGCATCCATTTGTAAAGAGGATTCACTTTCTCAACTTAAGGACATCTGTGGAGGACTTGGAGTGCTTTGCAGAGACAACATGAAATTGATGGATATGTTGGAGACAATCTTGCAGTCTTCTGAGGACAATGGTAGAAGAACATTAAATCTTTTGGCAAGTGGTGGTCTCGATGATACTACTTTTTCACCATCAAGAAAATTGTTTCGTTCAACTTTTGATGGAAGATTTCCATTGACGGAGCTGAACTTTTAGGTTCTTCACAGTGGGAGAATCCACTAAGCCAGGATGTCATGATTGTTCACTATTGATACAAGGTTTTATAAGGCTATTCTCATCAATATCCTACGAATTCCGGGACATTCCTCCTTGGCGAGAAGAATCGCTTCAACTGGATGAAGTTGACACATTATATGATGTAATGATTTTCCTATTAACTCCCTTGCCTAATTTTTTTCTGTTTTTGGTTTTTTGTTTTCTTCAATGCCATTGTCTACATTTTGGTGACAGAACTCGTTTTTTCTGTTGAAATGGTTGTATTCAAATGTGATGTGTTCTGGTTTCTAGCCAAGTTTATGTGAACTCTATGTGACATAATCACAATACCAAAGCTAATAAATTTTAAGAGTTATTTGCATCAAATACTCACGTGAAATATTTAAAATACATACTTAATCCCTGTGAAATTTTAATAGACATTTTCAACACCGACCATTTATAAAATTAGCACACGTGCTTCTTCATATGAGTGATTGGTTGAGCACGCGACACTCATGCAAATGGGCAAACATTTTGAGGTTTTGTTTTGCACCAAATATTCATGTAAAATATTAAAAATAAATATTTGACCATTTGAGAGTATAATTTTTAAATTTATTCAACTCATAATACAAAATTTTTATTACGATCCAATTATAAAATATTTATAAAAAAATATCATTTTTTTTATTTTTCATTTTATTTTAAATTTATTATTCTTAATTAATTTGTTTCTACAAAAAATATTATTACTTTATCTTGCTATCATTATTTTATTAAACTCACTTCGTGTTTTCAACTTCTCCATTAAACTTGCATTCGATAAACAAGGATTTAAATACCTAAAAGTACCAAAATATTGAACCAATACGATAAACTCATACATATTACTTTTTCGATTTAGGACTATATGATATTGAACCAAAATCTAAATTTTTCGAGAAGATGCATTGAAAAATTTACTGTAAATAATAAAAAAATAAAGTGAAAATGTGTAATAAATATTTTATAATTGAATCTTAAGAAAATTATATATCATAGGTTGAAAAGATATAAAATATAGAAAAATACCCTATTTAAATAAATAATTAAATTAGTTTTGTTTATAATTCTATATTTAATTTAATAAAATAATATAATTAAATTAAATAACTATAAAAATATTATTTATTTTATATTAAAATATTAGTTATATGAAAAATATATTTTAATAATAAATTTTATCATTATATTAAATTAAGCAATGAGTTCAATTATTTTTTAAATAAAATTGAATATTAAATAATTAAAATAATTGTATAAATAAACTTAATTAGAAATATTATTTAATATATTAAATTAATTTTGTTTATAATATCTAAAAGATTACGGAAAAAATAATAATATGAAAAAATTAATAATTAATAAAATAAAAAAATATTTAATAAATATTTTATAATTGAATCTTAAGAAAAATTGTGTATTATGGGTTGAATAGATAAAAAATTATACTTTCAAGGGATCAAGTACGTATTTTCAATATTTCACAGGATATTTGATGCAAAAAAAAATAAAAAATCAAAATAACTGTCCAGTCGCATGAGTGCCACGTGCTCAACCAATCACTCATATGAAGGGGTACGACGTACGTGTGCTAATTTTATAAAAGATTAGGGTTGGAGATGTCTATTAAAATTTCATAGGGTGAAGTCTGTATTTTTAATATTTCACAGGGGTATTTGATACAAATAACTCTAAATTCCAATAAATAGACGTTGGCTACAAGTGGAAGGATGAGGGGATCAAAATTGGATTATATTGGATAATTGGATTGTCAAATGGGATGAAATTGTAATGTAAAGTTGAACTCGAGTCGAATGGACGATCCTTTTGAATTTGATCCTTTTGAATTTGATCCTTTCTAATGTTAAAATACAAACTGTAATTCATACATGTAGAGCTGATGTAATGTATAACAGTTCAAGCATCTTTTTATAATCTATTTTCCAAAAATTCAATTATTAACTGAACAAGATTTTATGTATATATTTTATATTTCATTTGTCTCATGCATTCGGATTCATTTATATTTTAACACATATTAAAAAAATTATTTGAAAATCAAGTTTTACAAAGAAAATTATCATTTTACCCTTCTTTAATGATTAGTTTAATATTATATAAAAATTTTTATCTATAACTTATTTATTTGATGAATAATGGTAGGCTGAAAAAATAGATAAAATAAAACTAAATAGATACTGAAGTGTACATCCACTATTAATTTAGCACGAGACCTTAGCAAAATGAACGTGAAGTTCAACGAATGTAGCTCTCCCTAATATTTTATAATTTAGAAATCTGTCTTGACTGTTGTATTATCAGTAATAAAAGTCGAAAACAAATTTCGTTCATGAGATTACTTAATGGGCTTTTTTATTATTAATTTTAAAAAAATTTAAAAAATTAATGTGGACAGTGGTGGTTTGCAAAATTACAGCAAACCGCCTCCAGCTTTGGCGGATGCTGCAAATATTTGCAGCTGAGCGGACGATGCAACATGACATCTTTTTTTCCTCTTTTTATTTTTTTATTTTTCTTTTTAAATTCATTTTTTTAAAATTTCATTTTTATTTAAGATTTAATTTAACGCACTAATTTTATAAAAGGACATCTATAAGAGTTGATATTCAGTTTCGCAAATTTGAAAGAAAAATAGTCTTAAAATGGTGACTTCATCGACCATTTTTTTTAATAAAAAAATCTTTATTTTTAAAATAATTGGCAATTTATCTCTCAAATCTTTTTTACTGTTTTTGTTTTTTTAAGAAATTTCTTTTATCACAATTCAAACTTTTTCTGCTTCTAAAATTTAGTTCAGTTGAGGTGTCAGCTGAATCAGTTCTCTTCTTTGGTTGTCGATGTCAGATAACCAACAAGATAGGTGTGTGAATTAGGTCGATTGACAGTTTATAACACTTGAAAGATAGATTGACTGAAAGTAAAAATAACACAAGAAAATGTTTATGGATGTTTGGAGACTGATAAGTGTATTTTATACACTTAATTTATATATGATTTTAATTGTTAAATATTTGTTTCGAGCAGATTTATGTGAGTATTGTGTTGTTTTTGTGATTGTAGGAAATTATGGAGATTTTGTGAATTATGGAATTTTGAGGAGAAAAATAAGAAGTTTAGAAGAGAAAGAAGAAAAGAAAAGAAAAGAAACGTACAGACAAAGAAGATGAATAGTGATGGGCTTCAACTATTGAGCCTTAAATGATTAGCGCTATCGCGCTTCAAAGAAGAAGATTGAGAAACTTCGACAGAGGGTTATACGCGGGCGCGTGATTTCTGGAGTGGGCGCTTGTCGCCAATTTCTGAACTTGGAAATATTTTATCGGAAGGAAACTTCTATATTTTGTGGGCTTTTGAGTGGGCTGTGGGAGACGATATAAAAGGAATTTTTCATCAGACTAAAGGAGAGGAGAGCCGCCACAAAAATTTATACAGACATCAGAGATTTGATCGAGAACTTTTGGGAAGGATTTCTGGAAGCTTAACTTGAAGAACGAAGACGGAGTTTGATCGACCGGACACGGCGTCGACGACGGATTTGTTTATTTTATATTTTATTTTATTCTGAATATGTTTGAATTTATGGATTATTGTTTTATTCAGAATTTTATTATGAACTAATTTTTATAGTCTAGAGGTCGGATGGAACCTGGTGTAGACACTTTCTTGAATTCTTGATTTATTGGATTGAATTTCTTCTAGATTAATTGTTTTTTCTAGAATTGATTGTCTTTTCAATTATCTGATCAATATTTGATTTGTTATATTTATTTGAAATCTGGCACTCGGGAGAGGAGATTTTGAATAGGACCATTGGAAAATACACTGTTAATTGTTTATCTGACTCGGGAGAGCTTATAACTTTAACAGAGCTTTTTAAAAGAGAACATAGTTTTGAATTGATCACTGCAAGTATATTCTTAATAGGGATATTGGAATTGAATTGTAGTTGATATATTTTATTCGGCACTCGGGAGAGGGAATAATACACGTAAGTGTTCTTGGCTATTAATTCTTTGAAATTCATGAAGATTAATTAATTAGGATTGATTGTTGTTGAAACCAGGTGAAATCTATACCTCTAGACCATTATTCTCTGATTGATTATTCCTGAAAGTTGTGTGTGTGCTATCTAAAATCAACTGATTATTTATTTTAATTGCAAAATTCTTGATTATTGATTTTCTAAAGTTTGGACTATTCTAATTACAAGCACTATTATTTTCATTTTACTCCCTGAGGGATCGATACTTGATTTTATCACTATATTAAAACTTGACACTCGTACGCTTGCGAGGAATATTCACAACAGAGACTTAAACACTCCTACATCATCCATTCTTCTAATCAGGAAGGTTTAAACTAGAAGACTTTGAGAATTACAAACACTGATAACACCCCGATTAAGTTATGACTGATACACTGCCTCAAATGAAACTCCTAGTGGACTGGTCTATTACAATACGGTAAGGAATAATCGATTGCACTTAAACAGATTTAGGTGTTGTCACAAGATATTGACAGAACTTTCAGTAACACCTTGAGTAATATGCAGCGGAAACAATTAAAGCGTGAATAAAATAAACTAGCAAACAAATAAATAGACTCAGATATTTAAGCAAGAGTATAAAATACTCTTGCGGTGCCTCAGGGCAAAACTTTCACTAAAAAAATAATCAAAGAATTTACAAAACATTGTCAAACTCAATTTTCTCAAAAACATGTGAAAAAATAAATACTAAAGCATCTCCTAATAATTCTATAAGAGACAGAATAAAGAAAATAAGGAGATGAATCCTTGATGCCGAACACACGGTGAGAGCAATACTCTTCAATCTTCAATGATCTCAAATCTTTAACAGCAATCAACAAAAATTCAATAGCAACAAGGCTATAAATCGAGCTTCAAAAATAGGTATTCAGAAACCTTTTGTTGTACGCACAATTCTCTCAAGAATCTCTCTAGTTCGTCTGCTCTCTAGAGCGTGTATATTCTCTTTTTATAATCAAAGAAATCCTTCTTGAATATGTTTTCTTGTAGACGAAGGATTCTTGATTCATGCTGATCTCTATTCCTTTTTTTATCAAACCAAATCTAAAAAGATAAGGAATATAAATCAATTAGATATGAGATAATAAATATTATGATAAAATCAATAATATCTCAAATCTACTTTAAATAAGATCATATTAAATTCTATCTCTACGAGACTTCATGTCCAAGAAATACAAAAGATAAACATAAATCTTTTAAAAACTTTAAGTGTTTTTAGGAAATAAATATTCCCTTTAATCTCTCTCATTTTTGCCTTTCTGGACAAAACACATTTAATTCAAAACACATCAACTCCCTTTTTATCAAAACTCCCCCTGAATATAAGAACGGATTCTCCCCCTACGTATAAGAAGAGGTGTTGTCACGAGATTTTGGTAACATCTAGCTACAACACTCCAGATCATCATGTATAAAAGGAGAAATAAAGAACACATCAGAGCATAAATAATGGAAAACAGTTTTGATTAGGAGCAGAGTAAAAACAACATATTAACTAAAACTAAAACAGAAACAACTAACTAAAACAATTAAACCAACAAAAATTGATTGCTCTCAGACGATCCATCATTATCATCAGCAGCTTCTTCTTCACCTTGTTCTGCTTCACCATCATCTCCCCCTTTTTGTCCAAAAGAGGTACCTACTCCAAGAAGGGTGTGGTAGTGAGCTTTCAATGCCTCATAATAGGCAAGATCGGCTTTGGCTTGAGTTATCTTCTGCTCAGCATGGAGTAATTGAACTTGAATGAAGCCACATCAACAGATTGAGCAGAGGAGGGAAGGAAAAAAACTGCAGTGACAAAGGAGGTGTTGGCAACATCTGCAGCAGCACCTGATTTGGACCAAGGAAGATCCAACTTCATATTTCCTCTAATTAGTACAGGTGAAATCTTCAACACTTCTCCAGGCTCAGTAAGAGATTCATCATTATCCTTCTCTATTTCTTGAGATATCAACATGAAGTAGATCAAGGAAGGATATGGAAGCTTGAGTGTAGGTTCAGCACAATCTACAAAGGCCATGACTGTGTCAAACACCATTCGGCCATATTTGAAGGCAGATCCCATAACAATAGCATACAAGATAGTTGCCTGATGCTTGGTGACAACTGTAGAGTTCCCAGAGAGAGTCCATGTCTTCACCGAAGTCATGTGCAAAACAGAGTACATGGATGTGAGCTTGGCGGCCTGTAATTTCTTAGGAAGGGCTGGAAACACTGTGACTTGACCACCTGAAATAACCGAGGTCATCTCATCCAAGGAGGGTAGTACAACATCATCAGCAGAAGATGTCCACAGAAAGCCATTAATGGCGGCTGGACTAAACTGAAAAATATGTCCTCTCACATAAACTTTCCCATATTTGACATACTGTGGGTCCTTCACGGCCTCAGTCAAATTGCAGTAAAATTCCCGCACAAGTTCCCCGCAATATGGAGCGGCAGTGGTGACGGTAGAAAATATATTCCTTTCCTCAAAAAATCGAATCATATTCTGAGCTCTATAACTCTCCAGATCAATATTGTGTTCATCCAGAAACTCACGCTCTCAGCGTACTTTTCCCAGTTATCTGCAACATCCTTAGAGTAAAAAGAGGAGGATTAAGGCTCATTTACCCGATAGTCTTCTCCAAAGGTGTTGTCCAAGTTGTCAGCAACACCTTCATCAACATCCTCCTCAGAGTCATCAGATTTTGACTCTTCTTCCAAATATTTTCAGCATCTGAGTCTTCACTCGAATCAGAGCTGGAACTATCAGCAAGATGTGGACGGTTATCAGCAAATTCTAGCAGCATCTCCTCATCTGGCTCATCATCAGAAGCAGGAGCAGGGTCTGTAGGCTTCTTAATTACCCTTTGTTTTCTTCATCCCAACCATGAACTTGGCTATTGAAGTTTCTTCATCATCAGAAAATGCAAGAGGAGAAGGAGCAGCCGATGGTTCTTGGACAGCAGCAGATGCCGAAGCATCTTTATCAACCACTATTGCAATAGGAGTCTCTGACTTTGTAGATTCAGTATCAGAGGTGGATACATCCTCTAATGCACCTTTAGCAGCAAATGGAATAGGAATTGCATCTACAGTAGGTTCCATCACACTAGCTTTTCCCATTTTTCGATGTACGAGCTTAAAATCTTCATCGGAGCTCGCATCACCTGATGAGAATTCAGTATCAACCAGAGAAGGTCTTGATGGTTGACTGACCGGCTAAATTGGTGTGAATAAATTCTACTGGCAAACGTACCAGGTCAAGTAATAGTAAAGTGATTAAAATCAGATATCGTACCCACATGGACTGTATAATTATGACTACCAGAATATATTTACTTCTAATTAATCTAAACTAATAAAAAAGAGTGATTTTTAGAATTTAACTAAGAAAATAAATTGCAATTAAATTTTAACTCAATAAAAACGCAGCAAAATATTTTTAGATTAAACTTCAAATTGGAAAAAGTTCGATCAAGGACACACGTAGGTACCAGACAATTCATGTAACAAGTAGTCGATTTAAGACATCAGACTTAATCTTAATTCACGAAAATTTTCCTAAATTATTCAAAGGACTATTTCTATAACAATCAAACCTATCCAAATATTGACGGATTAATCTTTCGTAATTCTAATCAAATTTGAATGCATGACGAACTGTGAAAATTCAGTTTACACCCAAACCGCATAATGAAACCAAATTCTATTTCTAGTTGGTTTTACAATATGTTGATTATCAAAGTGATCAAAATCGAAACCTCCTCTGTCGAATTGGAATTAATTAACATGCAAGCAAATAACTGGCCAGGTAATTCACAAGACAAATATAAATTCGATAATCAATAAAATAAAATCAAGTCTATAAAATCTCAAATAAACATACAAGTTTTCTACATAAATTATTTGGCCCAATCACGTGGCCTTGATCGAAAGAAAAAACTACTCAAAGTTTAACATAATTCACAATCAAAATTTTTAATCATGAATTGAAAATAAAAATAAAAGAAAAGAAAGAAATTTTCTCCCAAACAGTAGCCGCCTTGCACGTCCTCTGCGTCTGGAAAATTGGGAACCCTTCAAAAATATTAAAATCCTCTATTTATAGTGTTTGGATCCCATAAAAATTAGTTTCCTTCACAAAATATAATTCTCGAATTAATCTGACTCCGCGACATGCGCTCGCGCCTAACATAGAACCCGCTCGCGCGCAAGTCTTCAAAACAGTGTCTGGTACTCCTCTCGCGCGCACACGAGAAATAAGATCGCTCGCGCGCGACCTTCCTTCAAATCTCTGGAATTTCCCTCTGCGCTCGCGCGAGGTTTAACACTCGCTCGCGCGCGTATGTTTCTTCTCCCTTGCACGAATCTTTTCTCCCTTGTGCGTTTGCACAACTCCTTGCACTAAACACATGCGCTGTTCCCCATCTCCATTGTGCGTTAGAGCTTCATCCAATCCCGAACAGTGCTTCTTCTTGTGCTGATTTTAAGTGCAATCGCGCTACACATTCACCTATCAGCGCATGCTTCAACCTGCTCCGCGCGATGATTTTGAAAATATCATATCTTGAGTTTTAGCCGTCAGATCGAGGTGAAATTTGGACAGTAGCTTTAAAACATCTTGAACTTCATTCCGAACGATGGAGATTGGATTTGAATCATTTGAATTTCCGACCAAAGATGCTCAGTAATTCACTCTTCAAAAATTCATTTTCCTACAAAATCAATCGGGAGAGTGAAATACACACACATGCACTAAAACACATAAACACAAATAAAAACAATATGAATGCACACAAAATATATATAAAAATAACACAAACTAATGCATACAAAATGCACTTATCAACACCCCCATACTTAGCTCTTGCTCGCCTTCGAGCAAGACATGCAAAAGCAATATGCACACAAAAACATAAGTAAGGACGATTCATGAGAGTGCATAGCCTCGAAGAAGTTCAATCCCAAAACAAAATCACACACACTCTCAAATTTTCATAATACACCTTTGGTTTAACGTGAACGTGCGTGTGTGAACTGTCATTCCAGTTTCATACAATTTAGACCGAATTCATTTCAAAACTGCTTAGCGACCTATGACAAATCAATGCAAGTTTCACTCTTCAAGTGCCCATTCCTTCCACGACCTCTAGAATAAACCCACCTCCTTGATATAATGAATTACACACCTCCGGATTTTGCACCTGGTATTGCTTTAGCCCTAATAATTACCGGCTGACTTAGCTATAACTGGCTAGGATACAAAAATTTATTTCTTTTCTAATCCCCTCGTCTATAGCCCGGATGGAGCATCAACCCCATTTAATCCGCATACTTAGCCATGAATTTAATCTTTTAGGATTTCAATCCTTTTAAGGCCCGGATGGAGTTGTAAATTTTTTTTATTCTAAGTGCGCCCAAGATCATAAGAGTAAACTAGAGCCTCATCAAAATTCATAGAACGCAATCAAGATCCACAAATCACTTATTGCCATGCAATGGTCAAACAGACAGAAACTTCATCAAATCTTTCGTTACAGTCCACTGGTCTAACAAAAGTGCTTAAAATTATTCACGGTTCAACCTACAGTTTCTCATGTCAAGTCAAGAGAATTTTTTTTAAAAAATCCAATTTTTTCAAATAAACTTCATCATCATTGACTATTAAGACTCATCTTACTCATGCAAGACAAAACAAATAACAACAAAAATAGATTAGATGCAAACAAACACAAAACATTACTAATGCAACATAAGCACAACCAACAATAAATAAACTAGTCTACCCCACCCATACTTATCCAAAGCATTGCCCTCAATGCTTCAGAAACAATGAACATAATGCATGAACAACCACACAAATGCAAGACGAACAAAAACACAATGAAAAAAAAATAACACTCCCCAGGTTTATGCTTCATCCTCTTCCTTCTTAACAGTATCAGTTGGGATGGCAAAATCATACTGGGTATATTGGCAGGCATAACAAACTGGCATGGGAAAAAAACAAAAATCAAATATAGATAAAAATAAAAATACGCAAAAAGAAACTAAAAAGCAAAGTAAAGAACACTGGGGTTTCTCCCAGCCAGCGCTAAATTTATAGTCTATAGCCCGACTATATTCCTCTCTTGAGTGGCGACATTCAAGGTGGCTTATGCACCATCTTGGAAAAATTCAGCCCAGTCCTGCAACCGCATGCTTCACCTCTATAGAAATTTTGCAAGGGACCTTTTCCGTCGGAGAGCTGAACTTGCTGGCATTCCCCAACATCATGAATCACATCAATAAAATTTATAGCAGAGCAAGATTTTAAATTTGGGCTATCGCTAGCCGACTTAAACATATTAAACACAACTTGCTCATCATTCATTCTCAACACTAACTCTCCTTTTTCCACATCAATTAAGGCCCTACTAGCAGCAAGAAACGGACGCCCTAGAATCAGTGGAACCTCATAATCCTCTTCCATATCAAGAATAACAAAATCAACTGGATAAATAAAGTGATCTATCTTGACTAGGACATTCTCCACTATCCCTCTCGGATATTTAATATATCCATCAGCAAATTTGAGAGAGATAGAGACAGGTTCAATATTTTGTATAACTAATTTTTGAGCAAGTGAATAAGGCATTAAATTTATGCTCGATCCTAAATCACACAGAACATTGTTCAATGATAAATTTCCAATTTGGCAAGGTATAGAAAAACTCCCTGGATCTTGCAATTTTGGTGGGAGCCTATTCTGCAGCACTGCCGAGCACTCCTCATTCATTGTTGCTTGCGCCAGATAATTCAGCTTCTTTTTATTCTTCAACAAGTCCTTCAAAAATTTTGCATAGTTCAGCATCTGAGCTAAAGCATCTGAAAAAGGTATGTTATATGTAGTTTCTTGAAAATTTCAAGAAACTTTTTTAATTGAAAATAAAATAACAATTGCTTAGCTCTATGAGGGAAAGGTAAGGTAGAAATATCAACATCATTATTAACTTCAAATTTTGAAGTCTTACCTTTCTTACTTGCCATTGAAGAATTTTCAGCACGCACATCCTTCTTGGAATCTGAATTTTTCGGCCCCTCCACAGTGTTTTCTTCATCCCTTTGCTGCTCATCAGGCTGTGCTCGAGTCACGACCATGATAGCATTCACACCTCTGGGGTTTGTTTCCGTGTTACTTGGTAAAGCTCCAGCAAGGCGAGTTGACAATTGGGTTACGATCTGACCCATCTAAATTTCTAACTTCTGCAGCATACTTTCCTGATTTTTTAAGCGAGCCTCACTACCAGCCACATATTTCATCATGATCTATTCAAAAACTCGACTTCTTCACCTCTTGCTTGGGCTGCCAGTTCTGATTATAGTTGTTGTTGTAGGAGTTGTACGACTGCCGTCCTTGATTTCCTGCAAAATTAGCCGCTTAAACTTCAAATAACTGTTGTTCCTCTGGCAGACTCCCTTGTACTTGAGTCGTTGGTGCTACTTTCATAAGTTCCACTTGGTGTGTCAGAGAGTCAATCTTTGCATTCAGGGCCATTAAAGCATCAACCTCTAGAATTCCAGCCTTATTCTTCTTCTTCACATCCGGCCACCCAATATTACTCTCTGCCATATTACCTATAATCTCCCAAGCTTCTGCCGGCGTCTTCCTGAATAAGAAGCCATTAGCAGCAGCGTCCAGCATAGAGCGCACTGATGGATCATCTCAATTATAGAATGTCTGCGTCTGCTGTCTCTAAGTGAGATTATGTTGAGGACACATCCTCAACATCTTCTTAAATCGGGTCCAAGCCGCATGAAGAGATTCCCCCTCCTTCTGTCTGAATGAGATGATGTCGGAGAATATTTTTGCCATCTTAGTGGGAGGAAAATACTTGTTCAGAAAAGTCTGAACAAGTTGGTTTCATGTAGTAATAGAACCAGCAGGCAGATCATCTAACCACTCAGTAGCTTTACCTTGTAGAGAGAATGGGAATAACCACAGTCGCACTGCATCAGATGTTACCCCATTAACCTTGAACGTGTCGCAGATCGACAGAAAAAGCTCCAGATGAGCGTAGGGGTCTTCCACAGATGTGCCCCCCATATCTTGCTTGCAGTTGGATCAGCTGAATAGTAGAGGGTTTCAGCTCAAAATTGTTTGCCTCAATAGCGGGGCGAACTATGCTAGATCCATAACCTTCAACTGGCGGTCTAATCAGATCCCATATAGTACGGTTGCCCGCCATCTCTTCTTCTGACTCTGAATCAAGTTCCAGATTAATATCTCTCCTAGCTCTCCGAATCCTACAAGTGTGCGTTCTATCTCCAAATCGAGTGGTAGGAGACTTTTGAACAGTCGAGATCGGTGCATAAACAAGCAGATAGTACCTGAAAATCACCAAGAAAAGAAGAACATTTCAGAATTTAATAAAATAAATAATGTCTAATCTCAAGTGCAATAAAAATTTTGATATCAAACAGTCCCCAGCAACGGCGCCAAAAACTTGACCGACTAAATCGGTGTGAATAAATTCTACTGGCAAACGTACCAGATCAAGTAATAGTAAAGTGATTAAAATCAGATATCGTACCCACAGGGACTGTATAATTATGACTACGAGAATATATTTACTTCTACTTAATCTAGACTAATAAAAAAGAGTGATTTTTAGAATTTAACTAAGAAAATAAATTGCAATTAAATTTTAACTCAATAAAAATGCAGCAGAAAATTTTTAGATTAAACTTTAAATTGGAAAAAGTTCGATCAAGGACACACGTAGGTACCAGACAATTCATGTAACAAGTACTCGATTTAAGACATCAGACTTAATCTTAATTCACGGGAATTTTCCTAAATTATTCAAAGGACTATTTCTAGAACAATCAAACTTATCCAAATATTGACGGATTAATCTTTCGTAATTCTAATCAAATTTGAATGCATGACGAACTGTGAAAATTCAGTTTACACCCAAACCGCATAATGAAACCAAATTCTATTTCTAGTTGGTTTTACAATATGTTGATTATCAAAGTGATCAAAATCGAAACCTCCTCTGTCAAATTGGAATCAATTAACATGCAAGAAAATAACTGGCCAGGTAATTAACTAGACAAATATAAATTCGATAATCAATAAAATAAAATCAAGTCTATAAAATATCAAATAAACATCCAAGTTTTCTACATAAATTATCTGGCCCAATCACGTGGTCTTGATCGAAAGAGAAAACTACACAAAGTTTAACATAATTCACAATCAAAATTTTTAATCATGAATTGAAAATAAAAATAAAAGAAAATAAAGAAATCTTCTCCCAAACAGTAGCCGCTGATGGAGATCGGTTAACTCGTGCACAGAAACGCAGCGGAATTTCAAAAATTTTATAGTAAACACCGAGCACTTGTGTAGCATTCAAAATCATCAAACATCCATTGGGTGTTTTAGAAAATTTTACCTATCAATCTCAACAGATTGATTTATGGCTCCAACCAAGTTGTGAACTGTAGTACCCCGTACCCAAAATCAGTAATTAAGGGATTAATCATAATTACTTGAATAGAGTTCGGAAGCTCCAAAGGTAGGTTCGGAAGTTCCGAATAGGATCAGAAGCTCCGATGCAGGATCGAAAGCTCCGAACATATTACGTCATCCATGACGATTGGCAAGATCGGAAGCTCCGATCACCCCTATCCGAAGTCAACAAGTGATATTTTGACACGTGGTAGATCAGGATCTTCGGAAGCTCCGATGGCAGGATCGGACGTTCCGATCGAGGTTCGGACGTTCTGATCAAGGATCGGAAGTTCCGATCGTTGTCTATAAATAGAAGGCCGAGGCTTCACTTTCATTTGCCAATTCTGAGTTTTCCTTTCCATTCTAGTCCTTTTGGAGCTATTCTAGTCTTCTTAGGCTTGGTCCGGAGGTCGGCGAGGCGTTCGGTAGTCGTAGCGGAGTTGTGCCCAAGTTCTGGAGGCATCGACATCAAAGGGCTAACGACGGACGAAGGTATAACTTTTGCTTCCTATAAATATTTAGGAGTATGCAATAGCTTAGTAAGGCTTTTAGAGCACTTTAATGATAGTAGTATTATTTGGCAGTGTAGAGCAGACTATAGGCGTGGACCTAGAGTTGGTAGAGCTTGCACTGTTTTGAGGTACGGAAGTACTGTTCGAGATATCCTGACTGAGTATGCATGTATTATGTGACTGCATGGTTTATATGTCATTGATTTATGTTGCATTCATTTGCATCTTGCTGTATCTCTTTCGAGATGTCTGTTAGTAGGGTTGTACCCTATCCTGTTAGTGGATGGACTTCCATCGATTTGGGTCCGGCGTATCCACGGTTATCTCGGTATGGGAGCCACCTCCTGAAGCGACGGCACAGCGTGCTACATACCAGGGCCCGGTCTGTCTCTGTTATCTGATCCTTGACCTCGAGTCTATAGGGAGTTCACTTTGCATGCATGTATACTCATACTCTCGTACTGAGCGTTTTATGCTCACGTCTCGTACTCTGTATTTTTTGGACACCCTATTCCATGGGGCAGGTTTGCGGTTGGACGAAGAGGGTGGATCCAGGAGGGGCTAGTCAGTGGTTGGCCAGCTGGAGCTTCGTCTAGGTTTTATTACTGTTGTTTGGGTTTATACAGCTATTCGATTTGGTTGTATATTATTTGGATAAATTACAGATTCCTTTACTTGGGATTGTATATTGTTTATGGTTTCCGCAGTTTATTCTGATATCTATTTAATTAAGTTAATTGCATGCCTAAGTTCTGTTTAGTAGGGGATCCGGGTAAGGGTCACTATATTTATGGTATCAGAGCATGCAAAAGAATTCTTGGGATTTAGTCTCATCATGAGGTATTTTTGTAGATGGCAAATCGTGACGACCGGAGTTCTCATGGCAGTGTTGGTGGGCGTTGGGGTGATGCCGACCGGGAGCCTCGTCGAGAACGGCGTCATCATCATCATGACGACGAGCGTTTCACTGTGCGTCGATTCTTAGCTATGGGTCCTAAGCCCTTAGTTGGAGGTGAGTCTCCGGAGGATGCGGAGAATTGGTTAGACCGCATGGAGATGACTTTTTAGACTTTCCAATGCACCGAGGAGCAGAAGGTGGAGACCCTTGGCTATCTTCTGGATGGGCGTGCGCGCAGGTGGTGGAGGTTTACTTCTGCACCTTTTGTTGCGGCGAGAGGAGTGGCCACCTGGGCCGAATTCCGAACAGCTTTCCAAAAGCGGTATTTTCCTCCTGCACTCCGTCAGTCGAATGCAGGCGAGCTACTGAGTCTGCGACAGGGAGCCATGTCTATCGATGAGTATCAGCAGAGGTTCTTTGATCTGCTATCCTATTGCCCCGAGATTGCTGATAGCTCAGAGATGAATTATTATCTGTTCCTTCAGGGCCTTAACCCTGAGAACCATGACCGTGTGGCGATTGGCGACGACATGTCCTACGAGGGTTTGGTGAGCCGTTGTCACCAGGCGGAGGACAGTATTCGGCGGAACAGGTCTTTCCCTCAGTCGAGGCCTGCTAGTTCTTTGGGTCCCCGTGCCCAAACTTTCAAAAAGTCTGGATCTTCTTCTTCCTCTGGTTCTGGAGGTGTTGTCCGTTATGGTAAGAAGGACAAGTGTGATCACTGTGGGAAGAACCATCCATCCGACAAGTGCCGTAGAGCTTCTGGAGCTTGTTTCCGTTGTGGAGAGACTGGTCATATCCGGAGAGATTGCCCACTATCTGGGGGAGGCGGTTCCGGATCTGGTTCAGGATCTGGTTCTCAGGCCACCGTACAGCAGAGGTCGCAGGGACAATCTGCTGGGAGTTCTCATTTGAGGCCACGAGCTTCTGGCCAGGTGTTTGCCCTGAGACATGATCAGGCTGTGGAGGAGAATGAGAAAGTCATCGCAGGTACATTTTTGCTTTATGGTATACCTGCTCTTGTACTTATTGACACTGGTGCATCTCATTCCTTCATTTCTGCACGTTTTGTTAAGAGACATAAGTTACCATGCATTGCACTAGACGTAGTGATGTCTGTTTCTACTCCGACGGGCCAATCTGCTTTGGCTAAGCGTCTAGTGATGGGTTGCCCCTTAGAGTTTGAGGGTAACATTTTGATTGAGAATCTCATGGTCCTGGCGATGAACGACTTTGATTGCATTTCGGGAATAGATATGTTGACTACCTATCGAGCTTCAGTGGACTGCTATCAGAGATTAGTACGCTTTCATCCGGAAGGGAGTGAGAGCTGGTTTTTCTATGGTGAGGGAGCGCGACCCCCGATGCCTTTGGTATCAGCTTTGAGAGCCTCTCGAGCTCTAGAGTCTGGCGGGAAAGGCTACCTTATCTATGCAGTAGATTTGTCCGCTGAGAGCATTGGGATAGAGAGCATTCCTATTGTGGATGAATTTCCAGATGTATTTCCTGATGAGATTCCGGGTTTTCCTCCTTTTAGGGAAGTCGAGTTCGGCATAGAGTTGATGCCGGGTACTTCGCCTATTTCTAGGGAACCGTATCGTCTGGCTCCGTCAGAGATGCGTGAGTTGAAGAATCAGCTACAGGATCTTTTGGACAAGGGGTACATTCGTCCTAGTGTATCTCCTTGGGGAGCTCCTGTTCTCTTCGTGAAGAAGAAGGATGGGTCGATGCGGCTGTGCATTGACTATCGGCAGCTGAATCGAGTCACTGTGAAGAACAAGTATCCGTTGCCTCGTATTGATGACTTGTTTGATCAGCTGCAGGGCACATCAGTTTACTCCATGATTGACTTGAGATCTGGGTATCATCAGTTGAGAGTCCGTGATCAGGACGTAGCCAAAACTGCATTCCGTACTCGCTATGGGCATTACGAGTTCCTAGTGATGCCATTTGGTTTGACTAATGCGCCGGCTATATTCATGGATCTGATGAACCGTGTCTTCAGGGAGTATTTGGACAAGTTTGTCGTGGTCTTCATCGACGACATCTTGGTGTATTCGCGTAATACGGAAGAGCATGTTTCTTACTTGCGGTTGGTACTACAGACTCTTCGAGATGAGCAGTTGTACGCCAAGCTAAGCAAGTGTGAGTTCTGGATGGATAGAGTGGTCTTTCTTGGCCATATCATATCCAGGGAGGGGATTTCTGTTGATCCAAGCAAGATTGAAGCGGTACTTAATTGGTCGCGTCCGACGATAGTTGCTGAGATCCGTAGTTTTCTGGGTCTAGCAGGGTATTATCGTCGCTTCATTCTGAACTTCTCTCAGTTAGCTTGACCGTTGACGCAGCTTACCCGCAAGGGTGTGGATTTCGAGTGGTCCTCCGAGTGTGAGGAGAATTTCTGTGAGCTTTGACGGCGGTTGACTTCTGCGCCGGTGTTGGCATTACCGTCAGGATCTGGAGGGTATGTAGTTTACACGGATGCTTCTCTTCAGGGGTTAGGTTGTGTCCTGACTCAGAATGGGCATGTGATCGCATATGCTTCTAGACAGCTGAAGCTTCACGAGGACAACTACCCAGTCCATGATTTGGAATTAGCAGCCATTGTGTTCGCTTTGAAGATCTAGCGTCATTATGTGTATGGCGAGAAATTTGAGATCTTCACCGACCATAAGAGTCTCAAGTATTTGTTCACTCAGGCGGAGTTGAACATGAGGCAGAGATGTTGGATGGACTTGCTTAAGGACTATGATTGCGAGATTAAGTACCATCCGGGAGCTGCTAATCTCACCGCTGATGCTTTGAGTCGCAAGGTACGACTATCCGTACTTCAAACTTGTTCGATGTCTAGTGCGATCAGTGACTGTTGTACTTCAGGTTATACCTTCAAGCATAAGAAAGGTATGCAGAGTATCCAGATGTTTGCGATATTATCTGAGCCAGCCTTGTATTCGCGGATCCGAGATGCTCAGATGTCTGATTCGAAGACCCAGCGTTTAGCTCATCTAGCTAACGAGGGTAGCTCGTCTGGATTTCATTATCAGTCAGATGGCTTTTTGTGTTTGTCTGGTAGGCTTGTGATTCCGCAGGATGAAGAGTTGCGAGAGGAGATTTTGTCTCAGGCACATCGCACTAAGTTGAGTATTCATCCTGGGAGCAACAAGATGTACAAGGATCTCCGTACTCGTTTCTGGTGGAAGGGAATGAAACGCAGTGTTTATCAGTTTGTTTCGAGATGTTTGGTGTGTCAACAGGTCAAGGCAGAGCACCGACGACCTGGAGGATTACTTCACAGTCTGCCTATTCCTGAATGGAAATGGGAGTTTATCACAATGGACTTTGTGACCCATTTGCCGATATCTCCGAGGAACTGTGATGCTATCTGGGTTGTGGTGGACCGACTCACCAAGTCAGCACATTTCATTGCCTATAGCCGAGAGTACTCTGTGGATCGCATGACACGGATGTACATTCAGGAGATCGTTCGACTTCATGGAGTGCCTGTGAGCATTGTCAGCGATCGGGACCCCAGGTTTACTTCTAGATTTTGGGGGAGTGTTCAGCGTGCGATGGGTACTACTCTCAGTTTGAGTACTGCCTATCATCCGGAGACTGATGGTCAGTCAGAGCGCACTATCCGTACTTTAGAGGATATGCTTAGAGCGTGCGTCATGGATTTTGGTTCAGCCTGGCAGGATCATTTGCCATTGATCGAGTTCGCGTACAACAATAGCTATCATACTAGTATTGGGATGGCACCTTTTGAGGCGTTGTACGGGCGACGTTGTCGTACTCCACTCTTCTGGGAAGAAGTGGGGGAGAGACAGACTGAGGGACCGGAGTTTATCCAGCAGGCGTTAGACATTGTTGATCAAATCAAGAAACGGATTAAGACTGCACAGGATCGTCAGGCCAGTTATGCTAATATCAAGCGTAGGCCCTTGCAGTTCGAGGTCGGGGAGAAAGTGTTTCTGAGAGTGTCACCTTTCCGCAACATTCTCAGATTTGGCCTTAAGGGCAAGTTGTCTCCCAGATTTATCGGTCCGTTTGAGATCTTGGAGAGCATTGGCGATTTGGCTTATCGACTAGCTTTGCCACCGCATCTATCCAGTATTCACGACGTGTTCCACGTATCTCTGTTACGACGGTATGTGACGGATGAATCTCATATTCTGCAGCGGTCTGAGGTTCAGGTAGACAAGGATTTGACTTATGTTGAGAAACCTCTTCGTATCCTGGATTATAAGGATAAGGTTTTACGGAACAAAGCCATTCCTTTGGTTTTAGTTGAGTGGCAGCGCCGAGGCACTGAGGAAGCTACTTGGGAGCTTGAGGACAGGATGCGTAAAGACCATCCTGAGTTGTTTTGATTTCATTCTTTAAGTTGTATTCAGTTGCAAACTCTGTAAACGTTTGATTTGAATAAAGAATGTTTCTGATTTCTGTATTTGCATTCGGTACTTAAGATCTATTTTTGAGGATGAAATATCTTAAGTGGGGGAGAATGCAGTACCCCGTACCCGAAATCAGTAATTAAGAGATTAATCATAATTACTTGAATAGAGTTCGGAAGCTCCGAAGGTAGGTTCGGAAGTTCCGAACAGGATCGGAAGCTCCGATGCAGGATCGGAAGCTCCGATCATATTACGTCATCCATGACGATTGGCAAGATCGGAAGCTTCGATCAGGATCGGAAGCTCTGATCACCCTTATCCGAAGTCAACAAGTGATATTTTGACACGTGGCAGATCAGGATCTTCGGAAGCTCCGATGGCAGGATCGGACGTTCCGATTGAGGTTCGGACGTTCCGATCAAGGATCGGAAGTTCCGATCGTTGTCTATAAATAGAAGGCCAAGGCTTCACTTTCATTTGCCAATTCCGAGTTTTCCTTTCCATTCTAGTCCTTTTGGAGCTGTTCTAGTCTTCTTAGGCTTGGTCCGGAGGTCGGCGAGGCGTTCGGTAGTCGTAGCGGAGTTGTGCCCAAGTTTTGGAGGCATCGACATCAAAGGGCTAACGACGGACGAAGGTATAGCTTTTGCTTCCTATAAATATTTAGGAGTATGCAATAACTTAGTTAAGGCTTTTAGAGCACTTTAATGATAGTAGTATCATTTGGCAGCGTAGAGCAGACTATAGGCGTGGACCTAGAGTTGGTAGAGCTTGCATTGTTTTGAGGTACGAAAGTACTGTTTGAGATATCCTGACTGAGTATGCATGTATTATGTGACTGCATGGTTTATATGTCATTGATTTATGTTGCATTCATTTTCATCTTGCTGTATCTCTTTTGAGATGTCTGTTAGTAGGGTTGTACCCTATCCTGTTAGTAGATGGACTTCCATCGATTTGGGTCCGGCGTATCCACGGTTATCTTGGTATGGGAGCCACCTCCTGAAGCGATGGCACAACGTGCTACATACCAGGGCCCGGTCTGTCTCTGTTATCTGATCCTTGACCTCGAGTCTATAGGGAGTTCACTTTGCATGCATGTATACTCATACTCTCGTACTGAGCATTTTATGCTCACGTCTCGTACTCTGTATTTTCTGGACACCCTATTCCATGGGGCAGGTTTGCGGTTGGACAAGGAGGGTGGATCCAGGAGGGGCTAGTCAGTGGTTGGCCAGCTGGAGCTTCGTCTAGGTTTTATTACTGTTGTTTGGGTTTATACAGCTATTCGATTTGGTTGTATATTATTTGGATAAATTACAGATTCCTTTACTTGGGATTGTATATTGTTTATGGTTTCCGCAGTTTATTCTGATATCTATTTAATTAAGTTAATTGCATGCCTAAGTTCTGTTTAGTAGGGGATCCGGGTAAGGGTCACTACATGAACAACTTAGCTCTTGAAATGGTAGACCCAATCTACAAGCTTCCAAGAGCACACATTCTTTGAAATAGCTCCTCCTTCGAATTAGGTCCACGACTAGACAATCTAGATCCACTCTAAATATGCACTAGAATATTTAGAACATTTATCATTGAGATATTGCTTGCCTTTTTCTCCCAAAATCAAAAGACAAAAATCTTGGAGAATATATGAGGAAGTGTTCGGCCATGTATATGTATATGGGAGAAGAAAATGTGCATATTAAGTTATGGTCAAAAGGCACACAAGAGGTCATGCATGAGAATTGGAAGCTTGCATGGAAATTGTGTCACTCTACGTAACCCTTCACATTTCCTTTATAATATATAATATTATATATAATCACACACACACACACACACATATATATATATATACATACATACATATATATATATATACACATGGATTTTGAACTTAATTTTAATTAATTATTAAACCTATACCCATTTAAGTTTAATCAATTAATTAAATCTAACTTGAACTCATTCAAGCCCACTAGTAAAATAATTATACAACACTATTTTATTTTGAACTCTACTAGACTCAATATTGTTTAATTAATCCAAAACTGGAATTAATTTAATCATTTAAACTTAACAAAGTCTACTAGTGTAAAATTAATTCAACACTTGAATTAATTAATTAAGTTCAAAATAATAGTTTTGAAAATCATCATTTTAAAAAAAACTAATTATTTATTCAAGTCAACTTTTAATCTTGGAACACATTCACAAATTAAAAGTTACTTTCCCATTTATTCTCCAGTAGAAGTCAAATTTCTAACTTATTTTACTTATAAACTCCTTTATAAGTTGTTCAACACATTGAACTAATTTTAATCTCAACGGGATCTAGAAATCTAGTACTTGTGTGACCCTCAATGGTTCATTGATACAACTAGCAATGGGTTCACATCTCCATGTGATTCGGGATCAACAAGTCCCTTATGTGAGCATACCCCATATAGCTCCATTCTTATTAATCAACCCCTTGATAATAAAAACGTCAAAAAACTCAAGTCTGATAGTACCCAACCAGTCATGTTAAACGTCTAGCAGCATCGCTTACATGACTCCCTAGGTATCAAATGATAGTGCCTGCAAGAACCAATCAATTATGGTTAACGTACAGTATGGTCCCTTCAACTCATATATCCTGACCGATTCGACAACCATTGGTTTATCGAGAGTTGTCATTGAATCGATAAATATGTGTCATGCCGTAGTTGCATCGAAGGTGTAATTCAAGAAACCATTTCTTAATTACCACCTACTCTGATCAGAAATTTCAAGCTACATATGCATGAGATCACATAGGATATCCATACCCGTAGGTAAGCGGTGAATCCCCGACTACAATGCATCGACTTCTATATGTTTCATCACATCACCCAACATTGCCACCTGATGACCCAGTTGAGTGGGTAAACAAGTCAAAGTGAAGCACTAGCATATAAAGTCTCCATGTTGTCCCGGGTCATAAGGATTAATGGTGTACAACCATAAACTAGGACTTCTCCACTCGAAAAGTGAGAACCACTTGGAAAGTCCTTTAGGGAGGGTTGTTCAGTGCACTCTACAAGGAGCACCTATTTGCATGCTTGGACATCTCTATGTCCCCTACCAATGAAACATGGTACTCACATCGCAAATACTAGTCTCAAGCTCGAGCAGCCTTTATCCTTCTTTGTGGCGGCTGGATCGACTAGGAACAGTTTAGAATATACAGTATTCCAAATATGAGTTTCATGATAGTCATCACATGACCATCTCATATTCTTTTTACTATTTGTATATTCAAGGGCTTTATCTATGCAGGTAGCATGGGTATACAGATAAAGGTGTGCCAAATTAAATAATGTAAAATATTATTAAAATAAAGATTATCATACAAGAGTTTTCTCAAGGACCATCGACCAACACATTTGGTTCGACGGGCACCTACTCTAACAATCTCCCACTTGTACTAGAGCCAACCACCCATATTCTTCAAACCCATTGATTCGCGATGTTTTTTGAACAATGGTCCTGGTAAAGGCTTAGTTAGTGGATCAGCAACATTTTGTGCGGAGGCGACTCTGTCTAACAAGACATCTCCTCTTTCCACAATCTCCCGGATGATGTGGTATTTTCTCAGTACATGTTTGGATTTCTGATGAGACCTTGGTTCTTTTGCCTGAGCAACGACACCAGTGTTGTCGCAGTACACCGGAACTGGATCATATCCAATAGGAATAACGCTCAACTATTGGACAAAATTCCTAATCCAAATAGCTTCCTTTGAAGCATCGGATGCAGCAATATATTCTGCCTCAGTGGTTGAATCCGCAGTGCTGTTTTGCTTGGAACTATTCCAAAAAACAGCAGCACCATTGAGCATGAATACAAAACCGGAAGTTGACTTCAAATCATCAACATTGCTTTGGAAGCTAGAGTCGGTATAGCCTTCCAATTTTAGTTCTCCACCCCCATAAACCAAGAACATATTCTTAGTCCTTCTCAAATACTTGAGAATGTCTTTCACAGCTTTTCAGTGTGGAAGACCAGGGTTCGATTGATATCTACTGGTAACACTTAGTGCAAATGCCACGTCAGGACGTGTAGATATCATCGCATACATGATACTACCAATTGCAGAGGCATATGGAATGCGTGTCATCGCCTCTATCTCTGCATCATTCTTGGGAGACATGGAATTGGATAGAGACACACCATAACACATTGGTAGATGTTCTCTCTTAGAATCTTCCATCGAGAACCTCTTCACGATGATATCAATGTATGTAGACTGAGTGAGACCAAATAATCTTTTTGATCTATCTCGATAGATTTGTATTCCCAATACAAAAGATGCTTCACCCAAGTCTTTCATCGAGAACTTACTCGCTAGCCATATTTTAGTTGATTGGAACATTCCTACATCATTCCCAATGAGTAGAATGACATCAACATAAAGTACCAGGAATGTCACAGCACTCCCACTGACCTTCTTATACACACATGGTTCCTCAGGATTCTTAATAAAACCAAGCTCTTTGATTGTACCATCAAATATGAGGTTTCAACTCCTAGATGCCTTTTTTAGACCATAAATAGATCTCTCAAGTTTGCATACTTTATGCTCACTTTCAATAGATGTGAACCCTTCAGGTTGAGACATGTAAATATCTTCCTTAATATCCCCATTAAGAAAAGCTGTCTTTACATCCATCTGTCATATTTCATAGTCATACCATGCAGCTATGGAAAGCATTATCCTTATAGACTTGAACATTGCGACTGGAGAAAAAGTTTCCTCAAAGTCAACTCCTTGCCTTTGAGTATACCCTTTTGCTACCAATCTCGTCTTGAAGGTCACCACCTTCCCATCCGCTCCAAGTTTCCTCTTGTAAATTCATTTACACCCTATAAGAACAATTCTCTCAGGTGGATCCACAAGATTTCACACTTGGTTCGAATGCATGGAATTTATCTCAGATTCCATAGCTTCAAGCCACTTGGATGAATCGGCATCAGATAACGCTTCCTTGAAGGTCCTTGGATCACATCCATGGTTAGCCTCATCATGGCCCTCTTCAAGAAGCAGACCATACCTCATAGGTGGTCTCGAGATCCTCTCGGATCTTCTAGGAGCTTGTATCTCCTCTCTTGGCTATTCGGGTATGGGTTTTACAATCATGGGTGTTTCTCGAACTTCTTTGAGTTCTATCATCTCCCATTTTCTATCCAATAGAAATTCTTTCTCCAAGAAGGTTGTATTCTTATAAACAAACACCTTTGTTTCTTTTGGATGATAAAAATAATATCCAACCAAATTCCTTGGATATCCCACGAAGTAGCATAAAATGGATCGAGCATCCAATTTATCTCCCACTGTCTGCTTCACATAAGCAGGGCACTCCCATATTCTAAGATAAGAATACTTTGGAGGTTTTCCCATCCATATCTCATATGGTGTCTTATCAACTGCCTTTGAATGAACATTGTTCAACAACAGTGCCGCTGTTTCAAGCGCATATCCCCAAAAGGATGGCGAAAACTCCGTGAACCCCATCAATGATCGAACAATGTCCATCAAAGTTTGGTTACGACGTTCTGAAACACCATTCAACTGAGGTGTACCAGGAGGAGTCCACTGCGAGAGAATCTCATGCTCCCTAAGGTACTCTTGGAATTCAGTACTCAAGTACTGACCACCTCGATCCGATCGAAGTGCCTTGATGCTTTGTCGCAACTGTTTTTATACTTTATTTTTGAATTCTTTGAACCTTTCAAAAGCTTTAGATTTGTATTTAATCAAATACACATACCCATATCTAGAGAAGTCATCGGTAAAGGTTGATGAAGTAAGAATTTCCGTGCTTAGTGGTGATGCTAAGTGGACCACACATCAGTATGGATCAAATCCAACAGTCCATTGGCTCGCTTCACATGGCCCTTAAAGGGAATTTCGGTCATCTTTCTTTTTAGACAGGGTTCACAAGTAGTAAGAGAATTAATATCAGACATATCAAACATGCCTTCTCTCACTAGCTTGTTCATCCTTCTTAAAGATATATGACCTAATCGAGCATGCCACAAGTGTGCCAGATTTAGAGTATCTTGTTTTTGCTTGTGTGTTGCTGATATCTCTTGGACATTATACATTGGAATATCTTCCAATTTTAAATTATAGAGATCGTTTTCCAATTGTCATGTACCAATTAAACATTCATTCTTGTAAATATTGCAAACACCTTTGCCAAATAAACAAGAATATCCATCTTTGTCAAGCATAGAAATGGAAACAATATTTTTCACCAAATCTGGTACAAACAAAACATCTCTCAAAATTAACTTAAAATCATTGTCCAACAATAAGTAAACATCTCCAATATCTTTGGCAGCAACTCTTGCCCCATTGCCCATCCTCAAGAAGGTCCCACCATCCCTGAGTCTCCTACTTCTTGCCATCACATGCAAATCATTACAGAGATGTGAGCCACAGCCGATATCCAATACCCATGAAGAAGAGTTAAGTGAAATGTTCACTTCAATGTAGAACATACCTTTTACAGAACCATTCTGGTCAAGATATTCCTTGCAATTACGCTTCCAATGTCCAGGCTTCTTGTAGTGATGACAGACGTCACTAGTCTTGTTAGCCTTAACTAGTGTGGCTGCCACAACGGGACTTGGAGCTTGCCTCTTCAAGGGCACATTCTTTTTGGGAGCATGAAAAGAACGCTTATTTCCCTTCCCACGTGGTCTAATCTTTGCACCAAATGAAGATCCCACATAAAGAACCGGCTTCTCTTTCTTGATTGTGGATTCAAACGTAACAAGCATGTTAATCAACTCCTCAAGGGTTGGATCTAACTTTTTCATGTTGAAATTCACCACAAAAGGGTCAAATGAGCTAGGCAGTGACAAGAGCATCACGTCTGTGGTCAACTCAGCTGGTAGCGCAAGATCCATGCTAACGAGTTTCTCCACTAGCCCAATCAACTTTAGGCCATGCTCATGGACCGAAGCCCCATCTCGCATGCATAAAGTGATTAGCTCCTTGTCAATCGCATGTCAAAGTGGGCGTGTTTGTTCACCAAAGAGTTCTTTGAGATGTAAATGAATGTCAGCAGCATGCTTTGCACCCTCAAAACGCTTTTGCAGCTCATATTAAGTCTGTATCTCAGCAGGGCTACATCAGTTGGAGCATCAGCAGGGGCGACTTATCAAGTGCATATGCAATCCTCTCCGAGTTCAAGACGATTTTTATATTTCTTAGCCAATCGAGGTAATTGGGACCGGTCAGTATATGTTTGTCGAGTATTGCAGATAACGAGTTGCGAATTGATGACATTGTCAAAAACTTTGTACTAAAAAATAATAACAGATAAATGTTAATGACTATTTTAAAATATTTAATAAGATATAAAGTATGGACTTTAACTTTATAAATTTTACTCCCACTGTTTTGACATTTTCACTACCCTCTAGTGAAAAACGGGAAACTCCTTTCCTCAGTAGGTACGTAAGGTCCAATTAGTCAATCATGATCCCGAATAATATCAACCAATCACAATTCCTAAAAGGTAGTTTCCAATTGCATCTCCATGCAACCCTTACGTAAACTTTTGTCTCACGCTTGATTAGGACCCAATAATATGACGTCGTTCATCTTTATGTGTCAAGCCTTACCTATCGATATCGAACTTTAATAGACCGTCGCCATGAGTTCCCCGAATAATATGAGCCGAAATCATGGGAGTTCCACGTAGTTCACATCACCATGTCAATGAATGTCACAACTTTTCGGCATCCAAGCCCCCCCAATAATATGAGCCGATCATTGAATACGAATAGCGTTCATCATGCATCCATTGTCGATGGAAGACATGGAAATTATAAACAAATTTATAATTCCCCTTTTTGGGCTTGATATAAATTTTGAATCTAATTCAAAATGAGGGTTTTTAATTTTGAAATGGTCTCATCATTAATTTTAAAATTCGCCATGTTTGTTCGTATGTTTGCCGGATTCATGCTACTTTGTTATTATAAAATAATAACGCACATACTCATTATTTATAATATATCATGCAAATATTATAAACAACAAATTAACAAGGATGATCAATCGCCCCAAAACTATTCGGCCCGTGTGAGCCAAATACGGGCCTAGGTCCAATCCTAGGGAATGCACGGGATGCAAATGCAACAATTATATAAGCTTCCAATATTTACATGTCTTGGATCTTCATAATTCATCATGTCCCACCATCTTCCAATCTTGATCTTCCACTATCAAATATTTTACAATAAAATATCCATGGCAAATAGGGATACATCTCATGGGGTAGGAACGGGCTATAAACCAAGCCCACTTCATAATTTGATAATTATTGCAACCATTCAACACAAAATATCCTAACATACACCTAGCAAATTGGTTTTGGGCTTTTGATCATCCTTCATGCATAATATCACATATCATACACCATCAATTAATTATCACAATAATCAATTGATCAAATATTATATATCTTGGTCCAATCACTAACCCCCCACAATTATAAATAAAATTAACAAAATAAACAAACACCTTTGTTTACTTTCTAATTAATTTATTTATAACCGATTTTATTGTAAATCACAATTTACTATAAATAATCAAAGTCACATTTTAACTATTTATTTCATGAGAAAAATCATACATTATAATAATCGAATTTTTCATTAAAATATCAACTATTATAATCTTAACAACTTAGGGCCCATGACACTTTGATATCCCAAAACACCTTTTGAAAATCTAAGTCGGCTTAGTCGTTGCCGGAGCACCGTCGTCGAATTTTGGCCAACCAAAATTTTTTTTTATTAAAAACGGGCTGCCCCAAGCTGCTCGAAATGGGCAGCCCCTTGTTTTATAAATTTTTTTTTTCAAAAAAGCCCCTAAGTTGATGGATTTTGATTTTCTCATGCGGTTAGAAATTGACCTCAATATAATATTCAACAAATGCTACACAAAAGAGTAACCTAGGCTCTGATACCACTGATGGTGATCGGTTAACTTGTGCCCGAAAACGCAGCGAAATTTCAAAAATTTTATAGTAAACACTGAGCACTTGTGTATCATTCAAAATCATCAAACATCCATAGAGTGTTTTAGAAAATTTTACCTATCAATCTCAACAGATTGATTTATGGCTCCAACCAAGTTGTGAACAACTTAGCTCTTGAAATGGTAGACCCAATCTACAAGCTTTCAAGAGCACACCTTCTTTGAAATAGCTCATCCTTCGAATTAGGTCCACGACTAGACAATCTAGATCCACTCTAAATATGCACTAGAATATTTAAAAAATTTATCATTGAGATATTGCTTGCCTTTTTCTCCCAAAATCAAAAGACAAAAATCTTGGAGAATATATGAGGAAGTGTCGGCCATGTATATGTATATGGGAGAAGAAAATGTGCATATTAAGTTATGGTCAAAAGGCACACAAGAGGTCATGCATGAGAATTGGAAGCTTGCATGGAAATTGTGCCACTCTACATAACCCTTCACATTTCCTTTATAATATATAATAATATTTATATAATCATATATATATATATATATATATATATATATATATATACACACACACACACACACATGGCTTTTGAACTTAATTTTAATTAATTATTAAACCTAAATCTAACTTGAACTCATTCAAGCCCACTAGTAAAATAATTATACAACACTATTTTATTTTGAGCTCTACTAAACTCAATAGTGTTTAATTAATCCAATACTTGAATTAATTTAATCATTTAAAATTAACAAAGTCTACTAGTGTAAAATTAATTCAACACCTGAATTAATTAATTAAGTTCAAAATAATAGTTTTGAAAATCACTATTTTCAAAAAACTAATTATTTATTCAAGTCAACTTTTAATCTTGGAACACATTCACAAATTTAAAGTTACTTTCCCATTTATTCTCCATTAGAAGTCAAACTTCTAACTTATTTTACTTATAAACTCCTTTATAAGTTGTTCAACACATTGAACTAATTTTAATTTCAACGGAATCTAGAAAGCTAGTACTTGTGTGACCCTCAATGGATCATTGATACAACTAGCAGTGGGTTCACATCTCCATGTGATTCGGGATCAACAAGTCCCTTATGTGAGCATACCCCATATAGCTCCATTCTTATTAATCAACCCCTTGATAATAAGAACGTCAGAAAACTCAAGTCTGATAGTACCCAACCAGTCATGTTAAACGTCTAGCAGCATCGCTTACATGACTCCCTAGGTATCAAATGATAGTGCCTGCAAGAACCAATCAATTATGGTTAACGTACAGTACGGTCCCTTCAACTCATATATCCCGACCGATTCGACAACCATTGGTTTATCGAGAGTTGTCATTGAATCGATAACTATGTGTCATGTCGTAGTTGCATCGAAGGTGTAATTCAAGAAACCCTTTCTTAATTACCACCTACTCTGATCAGAGATTTAAAGCTACATATGAATGAGATCACATAGGATATCCATATCCGTAGGTAAGAGGTGAATCCCCGACTACAATGCATCGACTCCTATATGTTTCGTCACAACACCCAACATTGCCACCTGATGACCCCAGTTGAGTCGATAAACAAGTCAAAGTGAAGCACTAGCATATAGAGTCTCCATGTTGTCCCGGGTCATAAGGACTAATGGTGTACAATCATAAACTAGGACTTCTCCACTCGAAAAGTGAGAACCACTTGGAAAGTCCTTTAGGGAGGGTTGTTCAGTGCACTCTACAAGGAACACCTATTTGCATGCTTGGACATCTCCATGTCCCCTACCAATGAAACATGGTACTCACATCGCAAATACTAGTCTCAAGCTTAAACGACCTTTATCCTTCTTTTTGGCGACTGAATCGACTAGGAACAGTTTAGATATAGAGTATTCTAAATATGAGTTTCTTGATTGTCATCACATGACCATCTTATATTCTTTCTACTATTTGTATATTCAAGGGCTTTATCTATGCAGCTAGCATAGGTATACAGATAAAGATGTGCCAAATTAAATAATGTCAAATATTATTAAATTAAAGATTGTCATACAAGAGTTCTCTCAAGGACCATCGACCAACACATTTGGCTCGACGGGCACCTACTCTAACAGCCGCCTTGCGCGTCCTCTGCGTCTGAAAAATCTAAAACCGTTCAAAAATATCAAAATGCTCTATTTATAGTGTTTGGATCCCATAAAAATTAGTTTCCTTCACAAAATATAATTCTCGAATTAATCTGACTCTACGAAACGCGCTCGCGCCTTACGTAGACCCCGCTCGCGCGCAAGTATTCAAAACAGTGTCTGGTACTCCTCTCGCGCGCACGCGAGAAATAAGCTCACTCGCGCGCGAACTTGCTTCAAATCTCTGTAATTTCCCTCTGCGCTCGCGCGAGGTTTAACACTCGCTCGCACGCGTATGTTTCTTCTTCCTTGCGCGAATCTTTTCTCCCTTGCGCTTTTCTCCCTTGCGCGTTTGCACAACTCCTTGCGCTAAACACATGCGCTGTTCCCCATCTCCATTGCGCGTTAGCGCTTCATCCAATCCCCAATAGTGCTTCTTCTTGTGCTGATTTTAAGTGCAATCGCGCTACACATTCACCAATCAGCGCATGTTTCAACCTGCTCCGCGCGATGATTTTGAAAAATTCATATCTTAAGTTCTAGCCGTCGGATCGAGCTGAAATTTGGAAAGTAGCTTCAAAACATCTTGAACATCATTCGGAATGGTGGAGATCGGATTTGAAACTCTCTAAAATTAAATTTTAATTTTCGACCAAAGCTGCTCCGTAATTCACTCTTCAAAAATTCATTTTCCTACAAAATCAACCGGGAGAGTGAAATACACACACATGCACTAAAACACATAAACACACATAAAAATAATATGAATGCACACAAAATATATATAAAAATAACACAAACTAATGCATACAAAATGCACTTATCAACACCCCCATACTTAACTCTTGCTCGCCCTCGAGCAAGACATGCAAAAATAATATGCACACAAAAACATAAGTAAGGATGATTCATGAGAGTGCACAACCTCCGAGAAGTTCAATCCCAAAACAAAATCAGACACGCTCTCAAATTTTCATAATACACCTTCGGTTTAACGTGAACGTGCGTGTGTGAACTGTCATTCCAGTTTCATACAACTTAGACCGAATTCGTTTCAAAACTGCTTAGCGACCTATGACAAATCAATGCAAGTTTCACTCTTCAAGTGCCCATTCCTTCCACGACCTCTAGACTAAACCCACCTCCCTTGAGATAATGAATTACACACCTCCGGATTTTGCACCCGATATTGCTTTAGCCCCAATAATTACCCGCTGACTTAGCTATAACTGGCTAGGATACAAAAATTTATTTCTTTTCTAATCCCAGCGTCTATAGCCTGGATGGAGCATCAACCCCATTTAATTCGCATACTTAGCCATGAATTTAATCTTTTAGGATTTCAATCCTCTCAAGGCCCGGATGGAGTTGTAAATTTTTTTTTCTAGGTGCGCCCAAGATTATTAGTATAAACTAGAGCCTCATCAAAATTCATAGAACACAATCAAGATCCACAAACCACCTATTGTCGTGCAATGGTCAAACAGACAGAAACTTCATCAAATCTTTCGTTACAGTCCACTGGTCTAACACAAGTGCTTAAAATTATTCACGGTTCAACCTACAGTTTTTCATGTCAAGTCAAGAGCAAATTTTTTTAAAAATCCAATTTTTTCAAATAAACTTCATCATCATTGGCTATTATGACTCATCCTACTCATGCAAGACAAAACAAACAACAACAAAAACAAACTAGATGCAAACAAACACAAAACATTACTAATGCAACATAAGCACAACCAACAATAAAATAAACTAGTCTATCCCCCCATACTTATCCAAAGCATTGCCCTCAATTCTTCAGAAACAATGAACATAATGCATGAACAACCACACAAATGCACGACGAACAAAAACACAATGAAAACAAGAATAACACTCCCCTGGTTTATGCTTCATCCTCTTCCTTCTTAACAGTATCAGTTGGGATGGCAAAAGCAGACAGGGTATATTGGCAGGCATAACAAACTGGCATGGGAAAGAAACAAAAATCAAATATAGATAAAAATAAAATACGCAAAAGGAAACTAAAAATCAAAGTAAAGAACACTGGGTTGCCTCCCAGCCAACGCTAAATTTATAGTCTATAGCCCGACTATATTCCTCTCTTGAGTGGCGACATTCAAGGTGGCTTATGCACCGTTTTGGAAAAATTCAGCCCAGTCCTGCAACTGCATGCTTCACCTCTATAGAAATTTTGCAAGGGACCTTTTCCGTCGGAGAGCTGAACCTGGTGGCATTCCCCAACATCATGAATCACATCAATAAAATTGACAGCAGAGCAAGATTTTAAATTTGAGCTATCGCTAGCCGACTTAAACATATTAAACACAACTTGCTCATCATTCATTCTCAACACTAACTCTCCTTTTTCCACATCAATTAAGGCCCTACTAGCATAAATAAACGGATGCCCTAGAATCAGTGGAACCTCATAATCCTCATCCATATCAAGAATAACAAAATCAACTGGATAAATAAAGTGATCTATATTGACTAGGACATTCTCCACTATCCCTCTCGGATATTTAATAGATCCATCAGCAAATTTGAGAGAGATAGAGACAGGTTCAATATTTTGTATACCTAATTTTTGAGCAAGTGAATAAGACATTAAATTTATGCTCGATCCTAAATCACACAGAACATTCTTCAATGATAAATTTCCAATTTGGCAAGGTATAGAAAAACTCCCTGGATCTTGCGATTTTGGAGGGAGCCTATTTTGCAGCACTGCCGAGCACTCCTCATTCATTGTTGCTTGCGCCAGATAATTCAGATTTCTTTTATTCTTCAACAAGTCCTTCCGAAATTTTGCATAGTTCGGCATCTGAGTGAAAGCGTCTGCAAAAGGTATGTTAATATGTAGTTTCTTGAAAATTTCAAGAAACTTTTTAAATTAAAAATCAAATAACAGTTGCTTAGCTCTATGAGGGAAAGGTAAGGTAGAATTATCAACATCATTATTAACTTCAAATTTTAAAGTCTAACTTTTCTTACCTGCCATTGAAGAATTTTCAGCATTCACATCCTTCCTGGAATCTGAATTTTTCGGCCCCTCCATAGTGATTTCTTCGTCCCTCTGCTGCTCCTCAGGCTGTGCTCGAGTCACGACCATGATAGCATTACGCCTCTGGGGTTTGTTTCCGTGTTACTTGGTAAAGCTCCAGCAGGGCGAGTTGACAATTGGGTTGCGATATGACCCATTTGAATTTCTTACTTCTGCAGCATACTTTCCTGATTCTGTAAGCGAGCCTCAGTACCAGCCACATATGATATCATGATCTCTTCAAAACTCGGCTTCTTCTCCTTTTGCTTGGGCTGCCAGTTCTGATTATAGCTGTTTTTGTAGGAGTTGTACGGCTGCCGTCCTTGATTTTCTGCAAAATTAGCCGCTTCAACTTCAAATAACTGTTGTTCCTCTGGCAGATTCCCTTGTACTTGAGTCGTTGGTGCTACTTTCATAAGTGCTACTTGGTGTGTCAGAGAGTCAATCTTTGCATTCAGGGCCATTAAAGCATCAACCTCTAGAATTCCAGCCTTCTTCTCCTTCTTCACATCCGGCCACCCAATATTACTCTCTGCCATATTACCTATAATCTCCCAAGCTTTTTCCGGCGTCTTCCTGAATAAGCAACCATTAGCAGCAGCGTCCAGCATAGAGCCCACAGATGGATCATCTCCATTATAGAATGTCCGCGTCTGCTGGCTCTGAGTGAGATTATGTTGAGGACACATCCTCAACATCTTCTTAAATTGGGTCCAAGCCACATGAAGAGATTCCCCCTCCTTCTGTCTGAATGAGATGATGTCGGAGAATAGTTTTGCCATATTAGTGGAAGGGAAATACTTGTTCAGAAATGTCTGAACAAGTTGGTTCCATGTAGTAATAAAACCAGCAGGCAGATCATCTAACCACTCCGTAGCTTTGCCTTGTAGAGAGAATGGGAATAACCGCAGTCGCACTGCATCATATGTTACCCCATTAACCTTGAACGTGTCGCAGATCGACAGAAAACGCTCCAGATGAGCGTATGGATCTTCCATAGATGTGCCCACAAATCTTGCTTGCAGTTGGATCAGCTGAATAGTAGAGGGTTTCAGCTCAAAATTGTTGGCCTCAACAGCGGGGCGAACTATGCTAGATCCATAACCTTCAACTGGCGGTTTAATCAGAACCCATACAGTACGGTTGTCCGCCATCTCTTCTTCTGACTCTGAATCAAATTCCAGATTAATATCTCTCCTAGCTCTCCGAATCCTGCTAAGTGTGCGTTCTATCTCCAAATCGAGTGGTAGGAGACTTTTGAACAGTCGAGATAGGTGCATAAACAAGCAGATAGTACTTGAAAATTACCAAGAAAAGAAGAAAATTTCAGAATTTAATAAAATAAATAATGTCTAATCTCAAGTGAAATAAAATTTTTGATATCAAACAGTCCCCGGCAACGACGCCAAAAACTTGACAGACTAAATTGGTGTGAATAAATTTTACTGGCAAGCGTACCAATTCAAGTAATAGTAAAGTGATTAAAATCAGATATCGTACCCACATGGACTGTATAATTATGACTACCAGAATATATTTACTTCTACTTAATCTAGACTAATAAAAAAGAGTGATTTTTAGAATTTAACTAAGAAAATAAATTGCAATTAAATTTTAACTCAATAAAAACGCAGCATAAAATTTTTAGATTAAACTTCAAATTGGAAAAATTTCGATCAAGGACACACGTAGGTACCAGACAATTCATGTAACAAGTAGTCGATTTAAGACATCAGACTTAATCTTAATTCACGGGAATTTTCCTAAATTATTCAAAGGACTATTTCTAGAACAATCAAACCTATCCAAATATTGACGGATTAATCTTTCGTAATTCTAATCAAATTTGAATGCATAACGAACTGTGAAAATTCAGTTTACACTCAAACCGCATAATGAAACCAAATTCTATTTCTAGTTGGTTTTACAATATGTTGATTATCAAAGTGATCAAAATCGAAACCTCCTCTGTCGAATTGGAATCAATTAACATGCAAGCAAATAACTGGACAGGTAATTCACAAGACAAATATAAATTCGATAATCAATAAAATAAAATCAATTCTATAAAATCTCAAATAAAAATCCAAGTTTTCTACATAAATTGTCTGGCCCAATCACGTGGCCTTGACCGAAAGAGAAAACTACTCAAAGTTTAACATAATTCACAATCAAAATTTTTAATCATGAATTGAAAATAAAATAAAAGAAAAGAAAGAAATCTTCTCTCAAACTGTAGCCGCCTTGCACGTCCTCTGCTTCTGGAAAATCTGGAACCCTTCAAAAATATTAAAATCCTCTATTTATAGTGTTTGGATCCCATAAAAATTAGTTTTCTTCACAAAATATAATTCTCGAATTAATCTGACTCCGCGACACGTGCTCGCGTCTGACATAGAACCCGCTCGCGTGCAAGTCTTTAAAACAGTGTCTGGTACTCCTCTCGTGTGCACGCGAGAAATAAGCTCACTCGCATGCGACCTTCCTTCAAATCTCTGAAATTTCCCTCTGCGCTCGCGTGAGGTTTTACACTCGCTCGCGCGCGTATGTTTCTTCTTCCTTGCGCGAATCTTTTCTCCCTTGCGCGTTTGCACAACTCCTTGCGCTAAACACATGCGCTGTTCCCCATCTCCATTGCGCGTTGGCGCTTCATCAAATCCCCAAAAACGCTTCTTCTTTTGCTGATTTTAAATGCAATCGCGCTACACATTCAACTATCAGCGCAGGCTTCAACCTTCTCCGCGCGATGATTTCAAAAAATTTATATCTTGAGTTCTAGTTGTCGGATCGAGCTGAAATTTGGATAGTAGCTTCAAAACATCTTGAAATTCATTTTGAACACTGGAGATCGGATTTGGATCTTTCTAAAATTAAATTTGAATTTTCGACCAAAGCTGCTCTGTAATTCACTCTTTAAAAATTCATTTTCTTACAAAATCAACCGGGAGAGTGAAATACACACACATGCACTAAAACACATAAACACACATAAAAACAATATGAATGCACACAATATATATATAAAAATAACACAAACTAATGTATAAAAAATGCACTTATCATTGACCATTCCCGTGGAATCTTTTCGAAGCAGTGTAGTCGGGATTATATCCGGCTTGACGCTTGGATCGATGAGTCAAGGGTTTCGCGGGAAACACCTTGTTGACTATGGAAATATCCGGCATATTCTCCACATCAATTTCATTACCAGGCTCTCCTGGAACAATGGAATCCAGGGGCACAGGCTCCTCAGCAACTAAGGGTGGAATCGGGTACCCGTCCCGTAACCCCTTTGCTCGATTCCCGTTCCGATAGGAATTAGGATTTTTTTTTTCTCCCGATCCCGCACACGAGAAGTGTCGGGACCCGAATGTTCATGATCCCGAATATTCAGGATCCCGTCGGGTCGGGAAAGGGTAATCCCGAACAATATTTTTTTAAAACAATTATATGAAAATATTTTTTTTAAAAAAAATTATTAAGAAAATCAAAAAATTTCTTAGTACATTACAAATAAATAAAAATTTCTTTGTAAATAACCATTAAAAAACTAAAATATTTTTTTAGTATATTACAAATAAATTAAGACAACTACTTGATTAATACAAAAAAACATATAATTATTCATAATAATAAAAAAACAAAATAAAAATTTATAACTCAATGTTAATATTAAAAAAGATAAATATAAAAAAATTATATGGTAGATAATTATAAAACATTAATATTAAAACATAAAATTATAAAAAAAATTATTTTTTTAATTAAAAAATATTATTAAAAAGTATTATTTTTATATTCGGGTCGGGTCGGAAATCCCGTCGGGAAGAGTTCCCTATCCCGATCCCGATCCTGAAATTGATCGGGTCGGGAAAATTTCTGGACGGAAAAAATTTGGGACAGGAACGGGTTGAGAATCGGAAAGGGTCGGGATTTGTGTAAAATTTTCCAGCCCTATCAGCAACTGGAACCAAAGCTTGCTCGATCACAGGGTGTGATGACGATGGTGTTGTCACACATTGAACAGCATCCCCTGTGAATCCCATCTCAGATCGAATGTCATGAGAATCAAATTTATTTCTTTCCATGAAAATTACGAGAGTGAAAAACAGAGAGAAATTTAGGACAGGAGAAAATCAGGGGCGATGAGTGAATAGAGGGAAAGACGAAGGTTAACACAAGGAAATAATATATTTCCAAACACATATAAATACTGAATTATATAACACACAACCTTTCCTAATCTCACTCGGATTTACAGCAAGCCCCAACGGTAAAAAAATACTCCAACGGTAACAATTCCAAACGACACTTAAATCCGATTTAAATTAGGAAACAAATCTTTTGATTTTCAGTAATAATGTATGCCCAAATATTTCACCAAATATTTTCAAATTAAAACACCTCATCGATATATAACTCCACTGAAATAAAATCAATCACATTCAAAATCAAAATTTCAGTGGATAGGGCAAAAAAATCAAAAATTTCGTTTAATTAGAACTTTAAACTTCTCAGCCAGATATATTCACACAAAAATTAATATGCATGTCCTAAATATGACTAAAACAGAATGTAAAATAAAATGCAATCACATGCAAAATTTATGTTGACAAGTGAGGTGTTTTCCACGATGTTGGAAACATCTTCAAGCAACACTTAAGGTTTCCAAAAAATTTTCATAAACAGACACCCATAAACATTTTGCAACAGAAGTGGTAGCCTGCACACTAAAGAAACGGTCTTCAAAGGACTCCTTTAGGTAGCTTTTTCCATTTTATTTTGAATTTCAATTCGACTTGATGATCAAATGAAATTTCATTGATAATTTCATCATGTTGAGCATTTGAATTTGCGATTTCACTGTTCACATGTGACAAGATTATGGAATACACAACAATCCCTCAACTACTTAGTGATTTAGTCAGATCTCCAATTAAAGTAACAACTATTAGGCTGTAAAAATAATTTTGCATATAAATCTTGAGATTTGTGGTAGATATTCAGAAGCTCTATCTCGTAAATATCCATGGTGGCAACAGAAAGAAAATCCCTAAGTCCAGATGAATCTACGAGCTTGAAAATCCCAGAAATAACTGTATCTTCCATGGCGTAATGGACTCGAAGTTCACGGAGATAACATTCATTTGATAAGGGGGTTGTGAGGATGCCATTTGAGAGTTGAATATGAAGAACACAGAAAATATGAGTGATTTGAAAGGGTTTTGAGAACATAAGATAAAAAAGGTGCTCTGAAAAATAGTTAAGGCAGTGAAGAAGAAGAAAAAAGAGGGAACAAGGTACATATGTATTGTGATGTTTTGAATTTCTACTGCTATGATACGTGGTGGTTAGTCGATGGCTCTTTGAAAATTTCAAAATAAAGTAATTCAACTGATTTCTAAAAGAGTAACTAATAATAAAATCAAGACTGATAAAAATATTTTTGAAAACCGATGGTCAATAGTCATAGTTAACTTTTTACGGAACTCAACTGAGTCAAAAAATGGTCAACTACATGGTAAGATCGGTTAAGCCAAGAGCAGTCGACTAAGTCAGTTGGGATCAAGGTCAACTGATTACTGGCTTATCAGTTGTCCATTTGAAAACTCAATACCCCCTAAATTATTTTCTAATACTTATCAATAAGTCCTAAAACATTTCTAAAGTAGGAAAACTTAGTCTCGGGGAGTGACTTGGTGAATATATCAATTGCTTGTTGTTTAGTTGAGATACTCTAGTCGGATGTACTTCTTTAGAGCATGGTCTATAATTAAATGATGTCTGACATCTATATGTTTGGTCTTGGAGTTAAGAATTTGTTTTTTTTTTTTTTCTGTGATTGCTATTGTGCTCATATTATTTTAGAAGATCGAAGCCTTGACTTCAATTCCATAGTCGCTCAAATATTGTTGAATCCAGAGCAGTTGAGCACAACAACTTCCAGTAGCCATGTAGTGACCCGCACCGTGATCACCTACTAATAAAAAAACTTATACATGAAATTAAACAATAAATAATCATAATCAAATATAAACTACGGAAACTCAAATAACTTACACTACAACAAAATGAGTTTTTTTAGCGTGCAAATTAGCTATCCGCAGCGCGCATCCCAAGCTGCATACTTGAAAGCTGTTGAAACTCATGGGGTAAGCGCTGCAAAAACTAACATCCGCAGCACGCATTGCACGCTGCGGAAACTAACATTTGCAGCGTGCATGCTGCTAATATATTATTGACAGCCTACAATGCGCACTGCGGAAACTTGCATCCGCAGCGCACAACTGACGCTGCTAATATATTATTAACAACTGACCGCTAAAATCGATATGATAAAAGATCAACTGACAAGCGTACCAGGTCAAATTATAGATAGTGAATAAAATCATATGTCGAACCCACAGGAACTGTATAAATATGAATACCAGAATATACTTATTCCTACTTAATCTAGACTAATCAAAAAGAGTGATTTTAGATTTTTAACTAAGAAACTAAATTGCAATTAAATTTTAACTCAATAAAAACGCACAGAAAATTTTAGATTAAAATTCAAATTGGAAAGAATTCGATCTAAGACACACGTAGGTACCAGACAATTCATGTAACAAGCAGTCGATCTAAGATATCAGACTTAATCTTAATTCACGGGAATTTTCCTAATTTGTTCAAAGGACTATTTCTAGAACAATCAAACCTATTCAAATATTGACGGATTAATCTTTCGTAATTCTAATCAAATTTGAATGCATGATGAACTGTGAAAATTCAGTAAACACCTAAACCGCACATTGAAACCAAATTCTATTTCTAGTTGGTTTTACAACATGTTGAATATCGAAGTGATCAAAATCAAAACCTCCTCTGTCGAATAGGAATCAATTAACATGCAAGCAAATAACTGACCAGGAAATTCACAAGACAAATATAAATTCTATAATCAATAAAATAAAATCAAGTATGAAAATTCTTGAATAAACCATAGTTGATTGGGCCTTGATCGAAGAAAAACTACTACTAACTAATAAACATAATTAATCAAACCAAGTCTAAAATCATAAACTAGAAAATACGAGAATAAAAGAAAAACTGGAGAAGTGTTCAAGCAGCCGCCTTCAGCCTTCGCGTAAAAATCAAAAGACCAAAGTCTTCAAAAAAATCATAAAACTTCTATTTATAGGGTCCGCGCCAATTAGAATCCTCCTTAACCTAGATATTCTCGAACATAAGAAATTCCCGAACACGCGCGCGTGCCTGGGATGGATCTCGCGCTCGCGCAGTTCAATACAACAGTGGCTCGATCAACCTTTCGCACGCCCGCGAGACAAGAGCTCTCCCACGCGCGGCCTTCCTTCAAGTCTCTCTGTAATATTCTTCTGCGCGCGCGCGAGATAGAAGCTCGCCCGCGCCCGCCTTGACTTTGATGTTTCTGGAACTTTATACGGTGCACGCGCGAAAAGGAATCTCGCGCGCGCGCGTGTCTTCCGCACAGTTGGTTCCTAAAAGCTCCATTATCCTACAAAATTCAATCAGGAGAGTAGAATACATGCACATAAAATAAAATACTAACAAATAACACGAAAATAAAATAAATGCATGCGAAATAAATATAAAAATGACACAAAATAATGTATACACAACACACTTATCAACACCCCCATACTTAAACCTTGCTCGCCCTCGAGCAAGACATGAAAAACACAATGCAATGACACAAGTATGAATGAATCATGTTCAAGATAGCCTCAGACGAGCTCTACTTCAATTTTTCAAAAACCAAAACAACTTTCGATTGTCCGCAATACACTGTCAGTTGAACGCAAATGTGTGTGTGTCATATTATTCCAGTTTCGTGCAACTTCAAAAGAATCCATCCTAAGAATGTTTAGCGACCTATTACAATTTAATGCAAGTATCACAATCTAGCACTCTGTCATCTCAACAATCCCAAACAAAAACATGCACTTTCTTGAGATTTAAACATACCTCTTGATTTTGCAATTAATTTTCTTATGCCCCAATAATTACCCGTAGACTTAGCTATGTATCAATGATTAGGATTTCAATCATTGTCCAAGCCCGGATGGAGCTACAATCCCTTTTAACCCGCATACTTAGCTATGTATCAATGATTAGGATTTCAATCATTGTCCAAGCCCAGATGAAATTAACTTATATTTCTCTTCTTTTTGTTTCATACAAAATTTTTTATAGGTACGCCCCAAAATCATGCATGTAATGTCCAACAACTATCAAGAATCCAAAACACCATAATTGTTTTTTATAGGTACGCCCCAAAATCATGCATGCAATGTCCAACAACTATCAAGAATCCAAAACACTATCATGATCAACAAGCATCTATTGCCGTGCAATGGTCAAACAAACACGAACATCATCAATTACATCGCTACACTACACTAGTCTAACATGCGTGCTTAATATGATTTACGAGTCAACCAACAGTTTCTCATGTTCAATCAAAAGCAAAATTTTTTTCCAAAAACAATTTCTTTATCAACTCAATCATCATTGACTAACATGAATCATTCGACTCGCATCGTCAACACAAACAACAACAAAATGATATGTATGATTACGAACAAAACACAAAAAACTAAACCAAATAAATGCAAACAGAATGAACACAAAACATGATAACTAAACACCCCCCATACTTATCTAAAACATTGCCCTCAATGCTTCAGAATACATAAACGACAACAGAAAACATAAACAAATGCAACAAACAAAATGCAAAACAAAAAGAATTCCCCTGGTGACTAATCTTCTTCTTCTTCTGGGATGGAGGAATCCTGAGGTGTAACTTGAGCAAATTATGCCGGCATGTCAAACTGGAACGGGAATGGTGGCGGATAATGAGGTGCCGCATGGAAGCCAGATGTATCCAGCCCCAACTGAGTCTCCATGCTTCGCATCATATCTTCCACATTTTGGAGATGAGTGAAAGTGGCGTGAAAATAGTCCATGACATAATGGTTGAAGGCGGAGCTCTCAATGGCCATGTCTTGGGAGGTACGGCGAGGAGGTGCTGGTGGCGGCGGACGAATGCTAGAATAACTCCCAACAGGAGGTTGGCCGCTATAAAACTCTAAATTTCGCTTCGCTTGCTTGGAGGTGGCGAGCTTCTCATCCACGGTCTTAAACGGTGGAAACCATTCCTCATCTGGACTGATCGGCACACCCGCTTGACGACAAAGTGCGGTGATGGTGTGAGGAAAGTAAAGGCCCACCGACGGAGTGCGCATCGAGTAGACAATGGAATCATGGATGAGACTGCCCACATCAATCGACCATCTCTTCATGATTGCATACACAAGAATAGCCCGATCCGCCTGCACGTCAATAGTTTGTAGCACTGGCAAAAGCCGCTGGGCCATGAAAGCATACCATAAAGCCGGCTCAAGCTTCAGAAATCGCTTCGATAAATGAGTGAACCTGAGAGGATCGTGCCACTGTGCACCCGCATAACACGTCTCTCGCAGAATCAAATTATAATCTGGGTTCGCCTTAAAATTTCTAAACTGACTATCATCAGCAGTAGGTGTATCGAACAACCTATTCAACGTCTCAGCGTCAAATGGAACAAGTTTCCCTCGGACAAAGGCTTTAGAATCATCTCGGGCTGGTGCATTAGCATAAAATTCCCTAACCACCGGGACAATGACGGGTTCGGGCACTTTGCAAAATATATTCCATTTACGCTTATTAATCCCCAAAGCAATAAAGTCATTACAATCCAGAGATAAACCACGCTCAGCAATTGGATTACGATTGAGTCTAGCATGTTCATACCTCTCTTGGGTCTCCCGAGAGACGAATCGATTGGAGTGTGCGACGGAAGAAGATGAGCTAGCGACGACATGTCCAAACGAACAGGTTCTTTTGACTGGCATGGTGGTGGACGGCCGGAATCAAAGGTGGTGAGCGGCGGCGCGGAGGTGGAGATCGCGAAACGGAAGAATTATTGATGGCTGAACAGAAAAACGCGTACCCCAAGTTGAATTTTGGCTAGAAACTCCAAATATCTGCAAAATATGAGCAAATTTCATGGGAATTTAGTGAGAATTTGGAGATTAGGGAATTGGGGATTTAGGGTTTATAGTAGAGAAGAGGAAAGATGAAGAAAGGAATGGGGAATAAAGAAAAGGGATCCTTTTTTTTTTAGTCAGATTCGCGCGCGAGACGGGATTATGCGGCATCTGGATATATATGCGGCGCACGCGCGAGAAGGATTCACACGCGCGCGTGGCCAATTTTGTGATCTCCTGTACTTCTGAACTGTGCACGCGCGAGAAGGAAGGCTCGCGCTCGCGCGGTTTTATATAACAAACGCTTTCTAGCTCTGCTAAAGAAAAACAACTAACATTAAAACAAAAAATGAAAAATAAATAGCGAAACCAAAATAAAAACATGTAAACTAAAAAAATAAATACTGGGTTGCCTCCCAACCAGCGCTAAATTTATAGTCTATAGCCCGAATGTTCCTCCCTTTCATTAATTTGTCGGGTTATGCAATTCGACAGTGGTCTGTGTTGGATCCACGATACGACCTCGATAAACTTTTATCCTCTACCCGTTGAATTTGAATGCTCCTGTTGCAGGACTATAAATTTCGACAGTACCATAAGGAATCACTTGCTTGATAGTGAACGGTCCTGACCATCTCGAACGTAGTTTTCCTGGCATGAGCTTCAAACTTGAGTTATATAATAAAACAGTTTGGACTACCTCGAACTCACGTGAGGCGATGCGTTGATTATGCCATTTCTTGGTTTTTTCTTTGTAAATCATGGCAGTCTCATTAGCATCTAACCTAAGCTCCTCAAGCTCATTCAATTGCAACAAACGCTCTTCAACTGTAGCCTGCACATTAAAATTCAGAAATTTAGTAGCCCATAGTGCTTTGTGCTCAAGTTCAACAGGAAGATGACACGCTTTACCATATAACAACCTAAAGGGAGAAGTTCCTATAGGTGTTTTAAAAGCAGTACGATAAGCCCATAACACATCATCCAATTTATTCGACCACTCTTTCTTGTTTGAATTCACAGTTTTTTCTAAAATTCTCTTTAACTCTCTATTTGAAATCTCAACTTGCCCATTAGTTTTGGGATGGTAAGGTGTTGCCACCTTGTGAGTGACCCCATATTTATTCAAAAGTGTATCAAATTGAGAATTACTAAAGTGGGTTCCTCCATCACTAATTATGGGTCTAGGGGTACCATATCTAGCAAATATGAATTTTTTCAAAAATTTCACAACCACCCTAGAGTTATTTGTCCTACATGCAAGTGCTTCAACCTACTTAAACACATAATCTACTGCAACAAAGATATATTTGTTTGCTTCAGATGCAGGAAACGGTCCCATAAAATCAATACCCCATACATCAAAAACCTCACAAACAAGAATATTATTTAGGGGCATCTCATGTCTCCTAGAAATATTACCAACTTTCTGACAAGCATCACAAGCAATCACATAGGCATATGCATCCTTAAACAACGAAGGCCAATAAAATCCCGACTGAAGTACTTTAGCAGCGGTACGACCCGTGCTGAAGTGACCTCCAGTCGGACCTGTGTGACAGTGTGAGAGTATAGAACTTACCTCTTCCACTGGAATACACATACGAATGATACCATCTGCACAGATCTTAAACAGAAACGGATCTTCCCACAAAAAATATTTCAACTCTGAGAAAATTTCTTTTTCTGTTGATAAGTTAAATGCGAGGAAAGAAACTTACTCGAGAGGTAGTTAACAATGTCTGCATACCATGGTAAATTCGTTACCTCAGACAGCTGTTCGTCCGGAAAATCATCATGAATCACTTGCGTTTCAGCTCCTTGATTTTCCAAACGAGAAAGGTGGTTCGCAACTTGATTCTCCGAGCCCTTCCTGTCAATACTTTTCAGATCAAACTCTTGCAACAATAGAACCCAACAAATTAACCTGGGTTTAGCATCCTTCTTGCTCATCAAATACTTCAACGACGAATGATCCGTGTGAACGATGACTTTGCTTCCCACCAAATATGACCTTAATTTATCCAAGGCAAAAACTACCGCAAGAAGTTCTTTTTCAGTAGTTGCATAATTCAGTTGGGCGGCTGACAGGGTGATACTGGCGTAGTAAATCACATGAAGTACTTTGTCCCTTTTTTGTCCAAGCACGGCTCCCAACGCAGTGTCACTCGCATCACACATCAATTCAAACGACATATTCCAGTCAAGTGCAACTATCACAGTGCGGTTGTCAATTTCTGCTTCAAAATCTGAAAGGTCTGCAAGCACTCAGCAAAAAAATTAAAAGGCACCTCTTTTATCAGCAAATTAGTGAGGGGTTTAGCAATAGAAGAAAAGTCTTTAATAAATCTCCTATAAAAACCCGCATGCCCAAGAAAACTCCGAATTTCTTTTAAATTCGTGGGAGGTGGAAGCTTCTCAATCATTTCCAATTTCGCTCGGTCCACCTCCACACCTACCTCAGACACCTTATGTCCTAAAACAATGCCCTCTCTCACCATGAAGTGACATTTTTCTCAATTCAACACAAGATTACTCTCTTCACATCTTTGCAACACTTTTTTCAAATTAAATAAGCATGCATCAAAAGACGACCCAACCACAGAAAAATCATCCATAAATACTTCAATAAACGTTTCAACCATATCATGAAAAATAGCCATCATACACAGCTGAAAAGTGGCAGGGGCATTACACAGACCAAACGACATCCGTTTATATGCAAAAATACCATAAGGACAAGTAAAAGTGGTTTTATGTTGGTCCTCAGGTGCTATAGGAATTTGCATATATCCGGAATAACTGTCCAAAAAACAATAAAATGCATGCCCTGCAAGTCTCTCAACCATCTGATCAATAAAGGAAAGGGGGAACTGATCCTTACGAGTGACATCATTCAATTTCCTATAATCAATGCAAACCCGCTGTAAGGCCCGGGATTAATTAGAAATTAATCCGAATTTATTTAATTTTAATCCGAGTATATTTAATTTGGGAATATTTGGAATTTTGGATTTAAATTCTAATATTCTTAAATTATTTAGGGTTGAAATTGAAGTAAAATAAGGGCCGAGGACCAAATTGCAATTATTGAAGAGTTGAGGGACCAAATTGCAATTATCTTATAACTTATCAGATTTTAAGTTTATTAGTCAGCATGAAACGTGTACTTCATTAGATTTTCAGAAAAATAAGAACAGAGTTTCGTTCTTCTTCAATTCCTTCGAAAGTTTGATTTTCGATTTGCCGTAACTTTTGAACCGGTTGTCCGATTTCAATTCCGAAAAGTGTTCTGGAATCCTTACGACAAGGGCTTCGATTTGGTGTAAGATTTTATATCTTTTAGCATGATTTGAATTTCGAAAATTGACAGATATCAGATATTGAGTTGTCGATCATGTTTTACAATTTGTATTGCGTCTAGTTTCGACACCGGATCAAAGTTGAATGCTTGAAGGGATTGATTATGATTTGTAGCATGTATCTTGACAAGTATAGCTGCTGATATGTTGTTGTATGGCTGAGTTTTATAAGATATATGCTGATATATGAGTTGAGTTACAAGTTTCGAAGTCGGGAATTACGTCGGTTACCGATTTTGAATCGCTACGTCGTTTAATCGAGTTTTTGAACTGTTTTGATAGCCGAATTCTGAGTTGAAGTTGTTATTGAGATGTTATCAATGTTATAGTATTTTTCTTATTCAGTTTCAGTTGAGTTTGAAGGCTTAACGACACAAGACGCTGACTTTGAACGAACGAAGAAAGAGTTGAGGTTTGAAATGCGATTGATTGATGAATTCTTGATGGTTTTGACTCGTTTCTGAAATGATAGATTGGTATGAAGTTTGATATATGTATTTTGATTATATCTCGCAGATTTGAAGAGTTCAGAACCTCAATAAACGAAGGTATAATGACAACATCGCGAAGTAGGGACTTTGAAACTCAAAAACGATTATCTTTGAGTTGGCCCGCAAAAATCACATACTTGTTTATGTTTTGAATTAATTGTGGTGTTGTTGATCCATCTCAGGTAGTGGATCTTTATATTTGAGTTGATATGAAGCTATATTGAATTGATTCTAAGCCAAGGTTGCGGTTAACCTTATTTGCGAGTCGTTTACGAATTCGTTAGATGGATATCCATGTCAAGATCATTTATGAATCTTGATGGCTTCGAAGTTATGTGAATCAATTCGTATTTAAAGCGTTTGAGTACTCTATTTGTTGAGTCGAGTTTGAAATAGAGTTAATATGATTTATTTAACGCTTTCGATATGTTGGTTATACTGAGAATTATATCTCACCGGAGTTTATCCGGCTGTTGTCTTGTTTTGTATGTGTGCATGACAACAGAGAGGGCAGGAGCTGATCATCGATGTCATTGACAGCTGGGAGAGAGTCTAGCACGTGAGGACTCGGGTTGTAGATGATGTTTTGAATGGTAGAAGCATGGAACCTTAGAACTTGTGGGTTTTGGAATACATGTATGAAACTTGAGATGGATTATGTCGTTTATCGTTTCTTTAGCGACTTGTGCGATGTAATAAATACATGTATAGATGCTTGAGACCTTGTTTATATTAATATGCATGATTTGAATCTTTTATATCATGTTTTGGACTTGAGTTTGATGAATTGGAAGGAGTTGAAGGGATCAAATTTGCGGACAAAGAACAAGGCAAGTTTCTGCTCCAGGAGGCGCCCCCGCTGTAGTTTTTGACGGCTCGCGCGCAGCCTGGAGATTAGCCTACTGTTTTGGAAAAAAACAGGGGCGCCCCCGCGGTAGTTTTTGGCGGCGGGGGCGCACCCCTTTTTGAAAAAAAAAATTTTTTTTTTTTTAGATCCTTTCTTTCCTTATTAGTTTAATGATGCTTATTCATTAAATGCCCTTAAGATTTGAGATTAGCAACCCGAGGCCCCACAACAGGTGGTATCAGAGCCTTAAGTTTCTCGGACTAAGAATAGATGAGCGGGGTAGATCGAGTCTTTTACTCTGATTTAAGTATTCTTGAAGCATGTTTATTATCTGACTTGATTTACAACTTTAAGAATTGCATGCTATCCGTTATCTGATATTATTGGAAGCATGTAATAATACGACTGAATCAGATTCGATCTTTTGAGAAGGCATTGAGGAACTGAAACAGAAATGTGTTATGATATGATGAACTGTACACTAATCTGTTTGATTATCAGATATGCCTCCCCGACCAGCACCGAGAGTTAGGCAGACATTGGCTACGAATCAGCCTGAACAGACAAATGCTGCACAGGTCCCAGTGACAGTGTCTGAACATGGACAGGGTAGTACGTTTACTGATGAGTTCAGTGGTGCTAATCCGATGGAGAAACTTTTGAAACGATTCCAGTCATTCAAACCACCGAAGTTGCAAGGAACAGAGAATGCTATAGAGTGTGAGAACTGGCTGGAAGATATTGAGCAGTTATTTGAGTCCATTGATTATACAGATGATCGTCGTGTGAGACTGATAATTCATCAATTGCATGGCCTTGCCAAGAGTTGGTGGATAGCGACGAAGAGAGCACTGGAAAACCAAGGTACTGTTATTACCTGGTCTGTATTTTGAACTGCTTTCTATCAGCGTTTCTTTCCTGTGTCTTATCGCAAGGACAAAGGAGCAGAGTTTGCAAGTCTGCAACAGGGACAGTTGAATATTGAAGAATATGTTGCCAAATTCACTAGCTTGTTGAAGTTTGCACCACATATCGCTGTTAGTGACGAAGCTCAAGCCGATCAATTTATCAATGGCTTGAATCCTGATGTGTTTACCCTTGTGAATTCGGGAAGACCGAATACCTTTGCTGATGCTCTGAATCGAGCAAAGGGTGCAGAAGCAGGGATACTAAAACAACGAGGAGCACAGTTTGTGCCACAGCCAGTGAGACAACCACAAGAACAGCCACAGATTCCACAGCCACCTCGATTTGAAGCTGGAGGTAGTAGCAGTGGAAAGAAAAATTTATTCAAGGGTAAGAGCAAACAGTTCAAGAGATCAGGTGGTGGTAGCTCTTCTAGTTCTAGTGGATCCCGACAGTCTAAAGCTGGACAGAAGTCTGATGTATATTGCACCAAATGTGGAGGTCGCCATACCGATGAACAATGTCGAGGGGTGTTTGGAAGCTGCCACATTTGCAACAAGATGTGACACTTTGCAAGAGTGTGTCCACAACGAGGATCTGAAGGTGCACAGGGTGCAGGAGCATCGAGACCAGTGGGTCAATCTACATCTTCAGTTCACTCTTTTCAACCACAGCCTGCAGCACCGAGTAGAGGAGGAGGTCAGATGGTGAATCAACCTCCAAGGCAACAAGCAAGGGTGTTTGCATTGACTGAGGAGCAAGCACAAGCGGCACCAGATGATGTGATTGCAGGTAACTGTTCTCTTTATGGTTATCCTGCTTATGTCTTATTTGATACTGGTGCGTCGCATACTTTTATATCTGAGCAGTTTGTTGCATTGCATTCATTACCTGTTGAGCCCTTAGCTACTGTTGTATCTATTTCATCACCTCTGGGTCGAGGTATTGTATCAGTGAAGTATGTACGAAATTGTATATTACAGTGTGAGGGGCATGAGATTGAGCTTGATTGTATTGTACTCGGTTTGTCTGATTTTGATTGCATAATCGGTATTGATATGTTAACCAAGTACAGAGCTACAGTAGACTGTTTTCAGAAGATTGTGAAGTTCAGACCTGATATGGCTGATGAATGGAAATTTTATGGTAAGGGATCAAGATCTAAAATTCCATTGATATCTGTTCTTGCTATGACTGAGTTGTTATAGAAAGGAGCAAAAGGATTTCTGATCTATGCTGTTGATGTATTGAAGACTAGTCCGACACTGACTGATATACCGGTGGTGAGTGAGTTTGCAGATGTATTCCCTGACGAGATTCCCGGACTGCCACCATACAGAGAGGTAGATTTCAGTATTGAATTGATGCCAGGTACACAGCCGATATCAAAAGCACCTTACCGTATGGCACCGATTGAATTGAAAGAATTGAAAGACCAACTTGAAGATTTGTTGGCCAAGGGTTATATCAGACCGAGCGTCTCTCCTTGGGGTGCTCCGGTATTGTTTGCTAGAAAGAAGGACGGATCGATGAGACTATGTATTGACTACCGGCAATTGAACAAAGCAACGGTAAAGAATCGCTATCCTTTACCTCGTATCGATGATTTATTTGATCAATTGCAGGGATCGTCAGTATATTCGAAGATTGATTTGCGATCCGGATATCATCAACTGAGGGTTAGAGACGAAGATATTCCTAAGACTGCATTTAGAACCAGGTATGGCCATTATGAATTCATAGTCATGCCTTTTGGTCTAACGAATGCACCAGCAGTTTTTATTGTAAGAGTGGGTGCCCAGTGAGCCAACTGTGTGGCTATGGGCTTTGTTGACTCTTTGTATAAACAATCTTTTGTTTAATATTATTTACACTTTTATGGCAATGACTTTATATTACTTCATATTGTTGTATTGTGATATACTATTGTTGTTTTGATAAAGACCTTGAATATACTATAGTGTATGTAAGATGTGGTAGAACATGGAGATGTCTATCATGAAATACATCTTATAGTCACTGTATATTCTAAAACCGTTCCTAGTCGATTGAGCCGTCCGATAATAAGGATAAGGATCGCTCGAGTTTGAGACTAGCATTTGCGATGCGGAGTACCACGTTTCATTGGTAGGGAACATGGAGATGTTCGAAGCATGCAAATGGATATTCATAGGATGAATAGTCGAACTACCCTATCCGGACTTTCCAAGTGGTTATCACTTATCGAGTGGATAAAGTCCGCGGTTTTGGTTGTACACCATTAGTCCTTACGACTTGAAACATCATGGAGACTCTATATGCTAGTACTGTGCTTTGACTCGTTTACCGACTCTGAGGGGGTCATCAGGTGTCGAGATTGGGTACAGTTACGACACATATAGGAGTCAATGCATTGTTGTCAAGGATTCACCACATACTTGCGAGTGTGGATATCCTATGCGATCTGAGGAGATATTAGTGTGACAAATCTCTGGCCAGAGTACTTGATGTGATTTAAGAAATGGTTTCTTAGTAGCACATGCGATGTCACTAATTTGATCTTCAAGATGCATTGCATAGTTATCGAATCTTGAGCGACTCTCGATATACCAATGGTTGTTGATTCGATCGGGATATATGGATGAAGGGACCGTACTGTACGCTAACCAAAATCTACTGGTTCTTGTAGGCACTATCAGTGATACCTAGGGAATCATGGGGCGATGTTGCTAGGCGCTTTACCATGATTCGTTGGGCAAGTCGGAAAGTGTTGTTCCGAGTCACAAGGAGTTGTGAGCCCACGGCTAGCTGTATCCCTGAACCATTGAGGGTCACACAGTGTAATGGAGTTTTAATCCCCGTTGAGATAGTTAAATTTAAAGAGTTAAATTTAATGAACTAAGGAGTTGGACTTCTTAAATAAGAGTAAGGGAGTAGGATTTCCTAAAATGACATAGGGATGGACATTTTTGGAAACCACTGAATTCGGATTCAGGAAAATTTATTTTGACTTTAAAACGTGCAGAAATGGTTTCTGTGCACATTGGTGAAATCATTTCATCAATCGGAGTCACGATGAATTTTATATTAATTTCTGAACGAGTGGGCTTTGCTTGTCGGGCCCCAGCTTATGACTAATGGGCCCTAAGGTGTTAGTGACCTGCATTATAAATAAGTTATTTCAGTACAGAAATTACACAGAACAGGTCATAATTTTTGAGACAGGATTTTCGAAACCCTAGCCCCTCTCAAAAACGTTTTCGGCCGCCTCTCCCTCCCTCTGCCCGAGAAAATTCCGGTCTGTGATTTTGAATCGCAGTAAGGAATAATGAATCAAATTCGTGTATTCTCTTCGCAGAAAACTTCTGATAGATTTTCTAGTGCAATCTATCAGAGGGATTAAACCTCTGTTCGTGGACCTGATTGAAGGCGTTCATCGGTTCCAGGGAGAGACAACAAGAGCAGAATTGTTCTGTTGGTGTCCATTAATCTCGTTGCGAGATTTGAGGTAAAATTTATTTAACTGTTATTTAAATTTTATACACACACGTAATTCAATCGATGAACGGTTGATACCCATACCATGGAAACGTTCCATGAAAAAATTTTAAACTTCCGCTGCACCGGGTATCAATCGTAATTGGTCTGGGAACTCGCCAGTTTTTCCAACAGTGGTATCAGAGCCAGGTTGCTCAGATCAAACGATTGAATTAATCAATTGTACAAAATTTTTGAGTCTCGGTTTTTGAAACAAAATAAATATTTTTAAATAAAAAAAAAAAAAAATTTTTCGGGGCAAAACCCGGGCAGCGATTCGATCGCTGCCCGGAGGGGGCGGCGATGGTCGCTGCCCCCGGGGGAGGCGCACGGCGCCGCCCAAAGGGGGCGCACGTCGCCGCCCAGGGCGGCGACCGTCGCCGCCCAGCGGCGGCGCCAGGCGCCGCCAGGGCAGCAATTGTTGCTGCCCTAAGGGGGCAGCCGGGCTGCCCCCGGCCCGCGCCCCGGGTGCGGGCCAACCCGGGAGTGTCCCGGGCGGCCCGCGAGAAAAATTTATTTTTTATTAAAATTAATTTTAATATTTAAAATTTTATTTTTGGTCCGGTCAAAAATTGTTTTTGATTGGTTCACGAGATTTCGGATCGAATTGTTCGAGTCCGTAAATTTTAAAATTGATTTTGGATAAATTTGAATTTTTGGAAAATTTTAATATTTTATCCGTAAATTGAATTTTGAAATCAATTATTTTGGTACAATTGATAATAAGATATGATCTTATGATATATTAAGTAAAATATGATTTTATTTGTAAAATTGGATTTTATAGATAAAATATGATTTTATTTAATATAGAGATAAAATATGATTTTATATGTGAAATGAGATTTTATATATAAAATATGATTTTATCTTGTTTAAATTTGAATTGCCACAGCATGTTATCCAATAAATTAATTTTGAATTAAATGTTATTGGATAAGGATGATCGATTGCCATGACCAATTTTGTAGGTGTATGTTAGGAATTTACATTTTGTCTTTATTATTGTTGGTTTTATTAATGGGCCTGGTTTATGGCCCGATATGAATGTCATATGTAATAAAAGTGGGCTTGGTTTATAGCCCGTTCCCAACCCCTAAAAATGTATCCCCTACTTGTCATTGTTATTTATTGTAAATACATTAGATTTAGTGGGAGATCAAGATTTGAAGATGGTGGGCCCAGCAGACAATGAAGACTGAAGAAATGTAAATTGGAAGCATATGTAATAGGATTGCATTTGCATACTGCATATTACCTAGGATTGGACTAAGACCCGTGATTGGCAACCACGGGTCAATTAGAAATGGAATCGATCATCCTATATAATATGTGATATTATGATTGTATGCATGTTTAGACATAAATTGCGTGAATCCGGCAATGCATGCAATAAATTAAATATGATGAGACAAATATTTTTATAAATAAAATCCCTCATTTTAAATATGATTTAAAATTTATATCAAGATAAATAAAGAAAATTTAAATATTGTTTAAATGTTCCTACCTTCCATCAACGGTCAATGTATGTGATGCTACCCGCGGATACGGTCCGGCTCATATTATTGGGGGGGCCCGTCCGTCGGAAAGCTGTACATTGGATCGACAAATGTTTTAAGTTGGGTGGAACTCCCATGGGATCGGCTCATATTATTGGGGGATCCACATGGCGACCGTCCATCACAACTTAATATTGATGGGTCATCTTGACATGTCACTTTAAACGGCGTCATATTATTGGGCCCTTATTGGACATGAGGTAAACACATGGGGTTGCTTTGGAAGCAATTGGGCTCTACCTTTTGAGAATTATGGTTGGCTGATATTATTCGGGACCATAAGTTTGTCAATTGGACTCCATGTTCTCACTAAGGAAAAAGTTTCCCGTTTTCACTAGAGGGTAGTGAAATCGTTAAAATAGTGGGAGTGAGATTCATAAAATTAAATTCGCCTATTTTATGTCTTAGTAAATTGCTTAAACAATCATCGATAATTGTCTGTTTCATCTCAGTAATCCACATGTTTCTATTCTCCAACAAAACAAACTTATTGGCGCAAACAATACAGAATGATTCCATAAGTTAAGATTGTCCTAAGTTCGGAAAAGATTTTCTAAAGTGTTAGAAAAGGCTTCTCCGAAAACAGCCCCGGCTGATGTAACTGCCGAAAGGTTGGCCGAACTAGAGAAATGGTTGGACCATGATCTCAAGGTCAAATGTTACATGCAAAATTGGACAAGTCTAAACAAGTTTGCCATCACTGCAAGAAACCCGGTCATTGGAAACGTAACTGCAAGGAGTATCTTGAGCAGTTAGGAACTGCAAAGGGTATGTTCTATATTGAAATAAACATGTCACTTAATACAACTTCTTGGGTATTGGATACCGGATGTGGATCTCACATTTGCAATGATTTGCAGGTGATGACAAGAAGTCGCAGGCTTAGAATGGGTGAGACCCAGCTGAGGCTCGGGAATGGTTCCAGAGTTGAAGCTACGGCCATTGGAGATGTTTGTTTGATTTTGCAGAATGGTTTTAAATTATTGTTGAGAGATGTTTTATTTGTGCCAGATTTAATTAAAAACATTATTTCTATTTCTATGCTTGATAGAGATGGTTATTCTTGCAATTTTGTGAATGGGATTTGCAATATTTACAAGAATGAATGTTTGATTGGAAATGGACAACTTGAAAACGATCTATACAACTTAAAACTAAAAGACGTTCCAATAAATTATATTGATAAACCGGCGACAACAAACAAAAGGAAAATCGATAGTCAAAACCCGGCAAACCTTTGGCACGCTAGACTAGGTCATATTTCCTCAAGGAGGATGAACAAGCTAGTGGGAGAGGGCATGTTTGATATGTCTGATATTAACTCTCTACCTACTTGTGAATCCTGCCTAAAAGGGAAAATGACTAAATCTCCTTTTAAGGGGAAACCTGAGCGTAGTCAAAATCTGTTGGATTTGATCCATACAGATGTTTGTGGTCCATTTAGAGTTGGGACTAAACATGGCCACACCTACTTCATTACCTTTACTGACGATTATTCAAGGTATGGGTATTTATATTTAATGAAATATAAGTCTGAAGCATTTGAAAAGTTCAAAGAATTCAAGGCTGAAGTAGAAAACAAGCTAGGTAAAAGTATTAAAGCACTTCGATCGGATCGAGGTGGAGAATACTTAAGTACCGAGTTTTTGGACTATCTAAAAGAGAATGGGATTCTCTCTCAGTGGACTCCTCCTATGACACCACAGCTTAATGGTGTATCGGAGCGTCGTAATCGAACTTTGTTAGACATGGTTCGATCCATGATGAGCTTCACTGAGCTTCCACCTTCGTTTTGGGGCTATGCGCTTGAAACGGCGGTATTGTTGTTGAATAACGTCCACACTAAAGCAGTGGACAAAACACCATACGAGTTATGGAATGGCAAAGCTCCTAAGTATTCGTACTTGAGGATTTGGGGATGTCCTGCTTACGTGAAGCGGACAGTGGGAGATAAGTTGGATAGTCGATCCAGCCTGTGTTATTTTGTGGGGTATCCGAAGAATTCAATCGGATATTATTTCTATTATCCTGCTGAAACAAAGGTGTTTGTTTCACGGAATGCCACCTTCTTGGAGAAGGAGTTCTTATTGGATAAGAAAGGCGAGATGATGGAACTCGAAGAAGTTCGAGAAGAACCCGAAATACAAAATAACGATCCCACACCTCAGGAACCATTGCTGGACACGCCTGCACCTAGAAGATCCGAGAGGACTTCTAGACCTCCAGTTCGATATGGTCTTCTTCTTGAAGAGGGTCAAGATGAACCCGACATTGGATGTGATCCAAGAAGCTTCAAGGAAGCAATTTCTGATGCGGATTCGAATTTATGGCTTGAAGCTATGCAGTCTGAATTGGATTCGATGCATACTAACCAAGTCTGGTCTTTAGTGGATCCTCCCGATGGAATTGTTCCAATAGGGTGTAAATGGATCTACAAAAGAAAGCTTGGGCCTGATGGTAAGATATTGACTTACAAGGCGCGATTGGTGGCGAAAGGTTATACTCAAAGGCAAGGAGTTGACTATGATGAAACCTTTTCACCAGTCGCAATGTTCAAGTCCATAAGAATCCTAATTGCCATAGCTGCATGGTATGACTATGAGATATGGCAGATGGATGTGAAGACTGCTTTTCTTAATGGAGACATTAAGGAAGAAATCTATATGAAGCAGCCTGAGGGGTTCACATCCATGGGAAGCGAGCATAAGGTATGCAAGCTTCAGAGATCAATTTATGGTCTAAAACAAGCATCAAGAAGTTGGAACCATAAATTTGATGAAACAATAAAAGATTTTGGTTTCATCAAGAACCCGGAGGAACCTTGCGTGTACAAGAAAGTAGTTAAGGATGCGGTAACATTCTTAGTACTTTATGTTGATGACATCCTACTCATTGGGAATGATGTAGGGATGTTGCAGTCAACAAAGATATGGTTATCAGGTAGATTTTCGATGAAGGATTTGGGCATCCTACATTCTTGGGATACAGATCTATAGGGATAGATCTAAGAGAATGATAGGACTCACTCAATCAACCTACATCGATACCATATTGAAACGGTTTTCAATGGATGGGTCCAAGAGAGGACATCTACCCATGTGTCATGGAGTTTCTCTATCCAAGTCTATGTGTCCCAAGACTGATGCAGAGATAGAGAATATGACACATGTACCATATGCGTCAGCTATAGGTAGTATCATGTATGGGATGATATCTACCAGACCGGATGTAGCATTTGCTCTGAGTGTCACGAGCAGATATCAGTCTAATCCTGGTCAGATGCATTGGAAAGCCGTGAAGGACATTCTTAAGTACTTGCGAAGGACTAAGAATATGTTCATGGTTTATGGAGGACGAGAACTCAAACTGGAAGGCTATACCGACTCTAGCTTCCAAAGTGATGTGGATGACTCGAAGTCAACCTCTGGATTTGTGTTCATGCTCAATGGCGGTGCTGTCTCTTGGAAGAGTTCCAAGCAGGACACCACAGCGGATTCCACCACTGAGGCTGAATACATTGCAGCATCAGCTGCTGCTAAAGAGGCCGTTTGGATGAGGAATTTCGTCCAAGAGTTGGGCGTCATTCCTGAATTTGTTGGTCCAGTCCCGGTGTACTGCGACAACACGGGTGCCGTTGCTCAAGCAAAGGAACCAAGGTCTCATCAAAGATCCAAACACGTACTGAGGAAATACCACATAATCCGGGAGATTGTGGAAAGAGGAGACATCAGTGTCGAACGAGTGGCCTCTGCATACAATATCTCTGATCCACTTACTAAGCCTTTGCCAGGACCATTGTTTGACAAACATCGCGAAGCAATGGGTCTACGTAGTATGACTAGTTGGCTATAGGGCAAGTGGGAGATTGTAAGAGTGGGTGCCCAGTGAGCCAACTGTGTGGCTATGGGCTTTGTTGACTCTTTGTATAAACAATCTTTTGTTTAATATTATTTACACTTTTATGGCAATGACTTTATATTACTTCATATTGTTGTATTGTGATATACTATTGTTGTTTTGATAAAGACCTTGAATATACTATAGTGTATGTAAGATGTGGTAGAACATGGAGATGTCTATCATGAAATACATCTTATAGTCACTGTATATTCTAAAACCGTTCCTAGTCGATTGAGCCGTCCGATAATAAGGATAAGGATCGCTCGAGTTTGAGACTAGCATTTGCGATGCGGAGTACCACGTTTCATTGGTAGGGAACATGGAGATGTTCGAAGCATGCAAATGGATATTCATAGGATGAATAGTCGAACTACCCTATCCGGACTTTCCAAGTGGTTATCACTTATCGAGTGGATAAAGTCCGCGGTTTTGGTTGTACACCATTAGTCCTTACGACTTGAAACATCATGGAGACTCTATATGCTAGTACTGTGCTTTGACTCGTTTACCGACTCTGAGGGGGTCATCAGGTGTCGAGATTGGGTACAGTTACGACACATATAGGAGTCAATGCATTGTTGTCAAGGATTCACCACATACTTGCGAGTGTGGATATCCTATGCGATCTGAGGAGATATTAGTGTGACAAATCTCTGGCCAGAGTACTTGATGTGATTTAAGAAATGGTTTCTTAGTAGCACATGCGATGTCACTAATTTGATCTTCAAGATGCATTGCATAGTTATCGAATCTTGAGCGACTCTCGATATACCAATGGTTGTTGATTCGATCGGGATATATGGATGAAGGGACCGTACTGTACGCTAACCAAAATCTACTGGTTCTTGTAGGCACTATCAGTGATACCTAGGGAATCATGGGGCGATGTTGCTAGGCGCTTTACCATGATTCGTTGGGCAAGTCGGAAAGTGTTGTTCCGAGTCACAAGGAGTTGTGAGCCCACGGCTAGCTGTATCCCTGAACCATTGAGGGTCACACAGTGTAATGGAGTTTTAATCCCCGTTGAGATAGTTAAATTTAAAGAGTTAAATTTAATGAACTAAGGAGTTGGACTTCTTAAATAAGAGTAAGGGAGTAGGATTTCCTAAAATGACATAGGGATGGACATTTTTGGAAACCACTGAATTCGGATTCAGGAAAATTTATTTTGACTTTAAAACGTGCAGAAATGGTTTCTGTGCACATTGGTGAAATCATTTCATCAATCGGAGTCACGATGAATTTTATATTAATTTCTGAACGAGTGGGCTTTGCTTGTCGGGCCCCAGCTTATGACTAATGGGCCCTAAGGTGTTAGTGGCCTGCATTATAAATAAGTTATTTCAGTACAGAAATTACACAGAACAGGTCATAATTTTTGAGACAGGATTTTCGAAACCCTAGCCCCTCTCAAAAACGTTTTCGGCCGCCTCTCCCTCCCTCTGCCCGAGAAAATTCCGGTCTGTGATTTTGAATCGCAGTAAGGAATAATGAATCAAATTCGTGTATTCTCTTCGCAGAAAACTTCTGATAGATTTTCTAGTGCAATCTATCAGAGGGATTAAACCTCTGTTCGTGGACCTGATTGAAGGCGTTCATCGGTTCCAGGGAGAGACAACAAGAGCAGAATTGTTCTGTTGGTGTCCATTAATCTCGTTGCGAGATTTGAGGTAAAATTTATTTAACTGTTATTTAAATTTTATACACACACGTAATTCAATCGATGAACGGTTGATACCCATACCATGGAAACGTTCCATGAAAAAATTTTAAACTTCCGCTGCACCGGGTATCAATCGTAATTGGTCTGGGAACTCGCCAGTTTTTCCAACATTTATGGGATTGATGAATAGGGTATTTCAAAGATATCTAGATGATTTCGTGATCATATTTATCGATGATATCTTGATTTATTCTAAGAATATGTGTGAACATGCTGATCATCTCCGAATTGTATTGAGAACGTTACGGGAATAAAAATTATATGCCAAGTTATCCAAATGTGAGTTTTGGTTGCAGCAAGTCGTGTTTCTTGGCCATATAATTTCAGGAGATGGTATATCAGTGGATCCAAGCAAAGTAGAAGCTGTGATCAGTTGGCAAAGACCGACGTCTGTGCCAGAAATTCGAAGTTTTATGGGCTTAGCTGGTTATTATCGTCGATTCATTCGAGATTTTTCATCTATAGCGAAGCCTATTACACAGCTTACACAGAAGAATGCACCATTTGTTTGGTCTGAGGCATGTGAAAGGAGTTTTGTTGAACTGAAAAAGAGATTGACTACTGCGCCAGTGTTGACAATCCCTAAAGGTACTGGGGATTTTGTTGTTTATTGTGATGCTTCTCACCAGGGTTTGGGATGTATTTTAATGCAGAAAGGACATGTTGTTGTTTATGCTTCTCGACAACTGAAACCACATGAGGTTAGGTATCCAATTCATGATCTTGAATTGGCTGCTATCGTTTTTGCATTGAAAATCTGGAGACATTATTTATACGGCGAGAAGTTTGAAATCTTTTCTGATCATAAAAGTCTGAAGTATCTATTCTCACAATCTGAATTGAACATGAGACAACGACGATGGCTTGATTTATTGAAGGATTTTGATTGTGAAATCAAATATTATCCGGGAAAATCTAACGCAGCAGCAGATGCCCTGAGTAGAAAAGTATGTGCTCTATCTTTATCTACTATAGGTGTATCTAATTTGATTGAGAATTGTTGTGTTTCTGGATATGTATTTGAGACAGATAGAAGGCCTATGAGAGTTTATGCAATCAGTGCTGAGCCAAAGTTGTTGATTCGTATCAAAGAAGCACAGAAAGCTGATCAGAATGTACAGAAATCGATTGAAATGATCAGATCAGGACATCAGTCTGAGTACAAGCTTAGTGACGATGATATCTTGTATGTGAATAACCGAATAGTTGTTCCCAATATTGCAGACTTGAGACATAATATTCTGAAAGAAGCTCATTGTAGTCGCTTTAGTGTTCACCATGGAGGCAGAAAGATGTACAAAGACTTGAAGAGTCAGTACTGGTGGAAGCAAATGAAGTCTGATGTGACTGAATTTGTATCCAAATGTTTGAATTGCCAACAGGTGAAGGCTGAAAGAAAGAAACCGAGTGGCTTATTACAGAGTTTATCAATTCCTGAATGGAAATGGGATCACATTTCCATGGACTTTGTAACGAAGTTGCCACGATCATCTCGAGGATGCGATGCTGTTTGGGTGATCATTGACAGATTGACGAAATCTGCGTGCTTTATTCCTTAGCGAATGACTTATCGTCATGATCAAATGGCGGATCTTTATATTCGAGAAGTGGTAAGACTTCATGGTGTGCCAAAGTCGATTGTATCTGACCGAGATCCGAGGTTTACTTCGCACTTTTGGCATAGCCTACAGGAAGCTCTAGGTACGCGTTTACATTTGAGTACTGCTTACCATCCTCAAACCGACGGTCAATCTGAACGAACTATTCAGACGCTTGAGGATATGCTTAGAGCTGTAGTACTTGATTTTGGTGTTACATGGCAAAATTCTATACCACTCGTGGAATTTTCTTATAACAACAGTTATCAGACGAGTATAGAGATGGCACCATTCGAAGCGTTATATGGAAAGAAGTGTCGATCACCTTTGTATTGGGATGATATTTCTGAGGTACCTGAGTTAGGGCCAGATATGATCAGACAGATGACTGAAAAGATGAAACTAATACAGCAGAGAATGAGAACAGCACAGCACAGACAGACCAGATATGCGAATGTACGACGACGGCCGATCAGGGAGATAGAGTGTTTCTGAAGATTTCACCGTTCAGAGGCACCGTTCGATTTGGTAAACGAGGGAAATTATCTCCGAGGTATATTGGGCCGTATGAGATTCTCGAGAAGATAGGCAATCTAGCTTATCGACTCGCTCTTTCTATGTCTTTATCTGGAATACATGATGTCTTTCATGTATCGATGTTGAGGAAGTACATATCTGATGCATCTCATGTGATTCACTCCGATGAAGCTGAGTTGGATGATACTCTTAGCTATTTCGAGCAACCTATTCAGATTCTTGATAGAAAGACGAAGCAACTCCGAACGAAGACCATTCCATTGGTGAAGATTCAATGGAGTAGACACGGAGTTGAAGAAGCGACTTGGAAAGTCGAAGAAGATATGAAGCAACGATTTCCTTATCTATTTCACTGATGTGAGTTCTTATTCAGTTTTCATTTATTTTTATTCTTATGAGTATGCGGACTGCATATCTATACTGTTTATGAATTCGAGGACGAACTCATGTTTTAGTGGGGGAGAAATGTAAGGCCTGGGATTAATTAGAAATTAATCCGAATTTATTTAATTTTAATCCGAGTATATTTAATTTGGGAATATTTGGAATTTTGGATTTAAATTCTAATATTCTTAAATTATTTAGGGTTGAAATTGAAGTAAAATAAGGGCCGAGGACCAAATTGCAATTATTGAAGAGTTGAGGGACCAAATTGCAATTATCTTATAACTTATCAGATTTTAAGTTTATTAGTCAGCATGAAACGTGTACTTCATTAGATTTTCAGAAAAAAATAAGAACAGAGTTTCGTTCTTCTTCAATTCCTTCGAAAGTTTGATTTTCGATTTGCCGTAACTTTTGAACCGGTTGTCCGATTTCAATTCCGAAAAGTGTTCTGGAATCCTTACGACAAGGGCTTCGATTTGGTGTAAGATTTTATATCTTTTAGCATGATTTGAATTTCGAAAATTGACAGATATCAGATATTGAGTTGTCGATCATGTTTTACAATTTGTATTGCGTCTAGTTTCGACACCGGATCAAAGTTGAATGCTTGAAGGGATTGATTATGATTTGTAGCATGTATCTTGACAAGTATAGCTGCTGATATGTTGTTGTATGGCTGAGTTTTATAAGATATATGCTGATATATGAGTTGAGTTACAAGTTTCGAAGTCGGGAATTACGTCGGTTACCGATTTTGAATCGCTACGTCGTTTAATCGAGTTTTTGAACTGTTTTGATAGCCGAATTCTGAGTTGAAGTTGTTATTGAGATGTTATCAATGTTATAGTATTTTTCTTATTCAGTTTCAGTTGAGTTTGAAGGCTTAACGACACAAGACGCCGACTTTGAACGAACGAAGAAAGAGTTGAGGTTTGAAATGCGATTGATTGATGAATTCTTGATGGTTTTGACTCGTTTCTGAAATGATAGATTGGTATGAAGTTTGATATATGTATTTTGATTATATCTCGCAGATTTGAAGAGTTCAGAACCTCAATAAACGAAGGTATAATGACAACATCGCGAAGTAGGGACTTTGAAACTCAAAAACGATTATCTTTGAGTTGGCCCGCAAAAATCACATACTTGTTTATGTTTTGAATTAATTGTGGTGTTGTTGATCCATCTCAGGTAGTGGATCTTTATATTTGAGTTGATATGATGCTATATTGAATTGATTCTAAGCCAAGGTTGCGGTTAACCTTATTTGCGAGTCGTTTACGAATTCGTTAGATGGATATCCATGTCAGGATCATTTATGAATCTTGATGGCTTCGAAGTTATGTGAATCAATTCGTATTTAAAGCGTTTGAGTACTCTATTTGTTGAGTCGAGTTTGAAATAGAGTTAATATGATTTATTTAACGCTTTCGATATGTTGGTTATACTGAGAATTATATCTCACCGGAGTTTATCCGGCTGTTGTCTTGTTTTGTATGTGTGCATGACAACAGAGAGGGCAGGAGCTGATCATCGACGTCATTGACAGCTGGGAGAGAGTCTAGCACGTGAGGAATCGGGTTGTAGATGATGTTTTGAATGGTAGAAGCATGGAACCTTAGAACTTGTGGGTTTTGGAATACATGTATGAAACTTGAGATAGATTATGTCGTTTATCGTTTCTTTAGCGACTTGTGCGATGTAATAAATACATGTATAGATGCTTGAGACCTTGTTTATATTAATATGCATGATTTGGATCTTTTATATCATGTTTTGGACTTGAGTTTGATGAATTGGAAGGAGTTGAAGGGATCAAATTTGCGGACAAAGAACAAGGCAAGTTTCTGCTCCAGGAGGCGCCCCCGCGGTAGTTTTTGACGGCTCGCGCGCAGCCTGGAGATTAGCCTACTGTTTTGGAAAAAAACAGGGGCGCTCCCGCGGTAGTTTTTGGCGGCGGGGGCGCAACCCTTTTTGAAAAAAAAAAAAAAAATTTTTTTTTTTTTTAGATCTTTTCTTTCCTTATTAGTTTAATGATGCTTATTCATTAAATGCCCTTAAGATTTGAGATTAGCAACCCGAGGTCCCACACCCGCCGCCCCGTAACATTTTTAGAAGGAATCAAATCATTATTTGCATTTTCAATAGCAGTCATCCCTCCCTTTTTAGGCACTACTTGAATTGAACTCACCCATTCACTATCAGATATAGGATAGATAATACCTGCATCAAGGAGTTTTATCACCTCCTTTTTCACTACCTCTTGCATAGCCGGGTTGAGTCTCCTCTGTGGTTGAGTAGATGTCTTGCGCTCCGCTTCCATCAATATTTTGTGCATGCACATGGTTGGACTAATCCCCTTGATATCGGCCAAGCTCCATCCTATGGCTCTTATGTGTTCTCTAATCACCCGCAACAGTTTTTCCTCCTCACAACCTGTCAAAGAAGATGAACAGATTACTGACAGTTTATCATTCTTTAATAAATATAAATATTTCAAGTGAGTAGGGAGTGGTTTAAGTTCAAGAGTGGGGGGCTCTTCGGTGGATGGCTTTAATGGTTTTGGAGTATGGTTAAGCTCCCCCATCTTAGTATTGATGAGTCTATCAAAGGGCAAACTCCAATCCAGATATCGTGCCACTTCATGAACTTCCTTGCTGACATGCTCCTCATCAGTTGTTCTTGTCAAACATATTTCTAAAGGATCCACAGGCAACTGTTCCTGCAAAGAACACTCAACCAAATAATCAGTAATATCAATTCTGAAACAATCAGAATTGTCTGCAGGATATCGAAGTCCATGAAAAACATTAAATATCATTTTCTCATCATTCATACGCAAAATCAACTCTCCCTTATGCACATCAATCAACGCCTTTCCAGTGGCTAAAAACGGTCTACCCAAAATAAAAGGTATCTCACAATCCTCTTTCATATCAAGCACAACAAAGTCCACTGGAAATATAAACTTATCTACCTTAACCAACACATCTTCCATAATCCCCTTGGATATTTTATGGACATATCAGCTAATTGCAGGGAGATAGTGGTTGGCTTAACCTCACCAATTCCTAGCTTTTCAAAACATGAATAAGGCATAAGATTAATGCTTGCACCTAAGTCACATAGAGCCTTGTTAAAAAATGAATTTTCAATGGTGCATGGAATTGAAAAGCTACCGGGATCCTTAAGTTTCGGAGGGAGTTTATTTTGTAAAATGGCAGAACATTCCTGCGATAACTTCACAGTTTCAAAATCCACTAGTTTTCTTTTGTTAGACAAAATCTCTTTAAAATTTTTTGCATAACTGGGCATTTGAGCCAAAGCATCTGCAAATGGAATATTAATATGAAGGTTTTTGAAAATCTCTAGAAATTTTGCAAATTGATTATCCAATTGCAGTTGCTTTGCTTTTTGAGGAAAGGGGAGTTTACTCAAATCAATATGATCATTAATAATGAGTTTAGAAGACTTACCTTTCTTGCTCGTAAATGTCGAGTCTGCCTGCTTGGTTGCTTCCTCTAGCCCTTGTTCCTTGAGTGACTCACTTGCTTCCTCATCCTCAGTATTCTTTTCTGCAGTCTCTACTTGCGATCTAGTCACCGCCAGAATAGCATTGAAATCCTTAGGATTCCTCTCAGTATTACTAGGCAACGATCCTGCTGGCCTAGTTGACAGTTGTGTCGTTATCTGACTCATCTGTGTTCCCAATTTCTGCAACATTGCCTCTTGATTTTGTAGGTGAGTTTCAGTAACCGCCACATATTTCATCATGATTTCTTCAAAGGAGGGCTTCTTCTCGACCGGCTTTGATGTGTTGGCGGTAGGATCTGCAGCTTTCCACGATAAGTTTGGATGATTCTTCCAGCCAGGATTGTAAGTATTGCTGTAGGGATTGTATGGCTGTCTCCATTGATTTCCCATGAAATTCGCCGCATCAACCTCAAATACTTGCTGTTCCTCGGGCTGTTGAGCTTGCACCTGATTGGCTAAAGCTGTCTGCATAACTGTCATCTGATGAGTAAGAGCATCGATTTTGGCATTCAGTGCTGTCAGTGCATCGAATTCTAGTACTCCAGCATTTTTCTCCTTCTTAACATCTGGCCATCCAATGTTGCTTTCAGCCATATTTTCAATGATTTCACATGCCTCTGCCGGTGTCTTTCTGAATAGGCTTCCGTTGGCAGCAGCATTCAACATGGATCGAACAGATTGATACGCCCCATTGTAGAAGGTCTGAGTCTGCTGGCTTTGAGTAAGATTATGTTGAGGACACATCCTCAACATCTTTTTGAATCGAGTCCAAGCTGTATGTAGAGATTCAGATTCCTTCTGCCTGAATGATATGATGTCAGAAAACAGTTTCGCCATCTTCGTGGGAGGAAAATACTTGTTCAGAAAAGTCTGAACAAGTTGATCTCATGTAGTAATTGAACCAGTAGGCAAATCATCTAGTCACTCAACAGCTTCGCCTTGTAGAGATAATGGGAATAACTGTAGTCGCACTGCATCAGATGTTACCCCATTAACTTTGAACGTGTCGCAGATCGACAGAAAACGCTTCAGATGAGCGTAGGGGGTCCTCCACAGATGTACCCCAAATCTTGCTTGCAGTTGGATCAGCTGAATAGTAGAGGGTTTCAGCTCAAAATTGTTCGCCTCAACAACGGGGCGAACTATGCTAGATCCATAACCTTCAACTGGCGGCCTAATCAGATCCCAAACAGTATGGTTGTCCGCCATATTTTCTTCTGATTCAGATTCAAGTACTAGATTCAGATTTCTCTTTGCTTTCCGTATTCTTCTCAATGTGCGCTCGATTTCCAAATCAAGTAGCAAGAGTTCCTTGATTCGTCGAGTGCTATGCATAAACAAGCAGATAGTACCTGAAAATCATCAAGAAAAGAAGAAAATTTTAAAATTTAATAAAATAAATAATGTCTAATCTCAAGTGAAATAAAAATTCTGATATCAAATAGTCCCCGGCAACGGCGCCAAAAACTTGACCGCTAAAATCAGTATGATAAAAAATCAACTGGCAAGCGTACCAGGTCAAATTATAGATAGTGAATAAAATCAGATGTCGCCTTAAGCCTTCGCGTAAAAATCAAAAGACCAAAGTCTTCAAAAAGATCATAAAACTTCTATTTATAGGGTCCACGCCAATTAGAATCCTCCTTGACCTAGATATTCTCGAACATAACAAATTCCCAAACACGCGCGCGCGCCTGGGATGGATCTCGCGCGCGCGCAGTTCAATACAACAGTGGCTCGATCAACCTTTTGCGCGCGAGACAATAGCTCGCCCGCGCGCGGCCTTCATTCAAGTCTTTCTGGAATTTTATTCTACGCGCGCGCGAGGAAGAAGCTCGCCCGCACGCGCCTTGAATTTGATGTTTCTGGAACTTTATACGGCGCACGCGCGAGAAGGAATCGCGCGCGCGCGCGAGTCTTCCGCACAGTTGGTTCCTAAAAGCTCCATTATCCTACAAAATTCAACCAGGAGAGTAGAATACATGCACATAAAATAAAATACTAACAAAACACACGAAAATAAAATAAATGCATACAAAATAAATATAAAAATGACACAAAATAATGTATACACAACACACTTATCAACCTACAATGCGCGCTGCGAAAAGAGTTGGCACACTACGAGAATATTTTTCACAGCCTACAACGCACACCGCAGAAGGAGTTTAACAACATACTTTCGACACTGCAAAAATATTTTTGACATCGTACTTTGGCACGCTTCAAAATTAGTTTCACAGCCAACATATTGATCATTAATATCGTTCTATGATTCAAATGTAACAAAAAATTCAACCAAAAAAATGAAAAACTAAAGAAAGCAATTCATATTTCATTCATGAAAACAGAAAAATAAGATCTTTACAAAAATTAAGCCCAAGCTTAGCTCTAATTTATATAAAGTTAATAAAACTAACTTATTTGCTACCAACATAGAAGTCTTAACACAAAAAACAAGATACAAAATCCCTCAAAAACTAACTACACATTAAAATGTGTACAATCCACTCAAATCGATAGAATGTATATCAACCACACAAGACAATAAATTTTGATAGCCATGCTTCAGTACTTCCTACTGCATCCTCGAGAAAACGCATTTCGTCATTTGGTCGAATCAAGTCCACCTTCTCCACAAAAACCTTATCAACCTAAACTTTCCAATAAGATCCACCAAAACAACATGATGCACTTTTTCATTTGGATCTAATGCAATTCGACTTTCTGCAACAGTTAATCATCAACACACTAATGCAGCAGATTATAATATGATTAATAAATTTAGATGTTGAGTGGTCTACTACATTATTTTAATTATTAAAACTAAAAATGCAGGGAAGTAAAAAACAACATGCAACAAGTTTTTAGGAAAACAGTTAAATTACGTAAAAAAAATTCAATAAAATAAACCAGTTGGTCTCATGAGCAACGTAGGATGTAAATGCTTGCTAACAAATTTAGCAAAAATGCAAGTAGTTCAATTATTTAAATTTTTTCCTTACTTTTCACTTAAAAATAATTTGAATAATATCAAATCACTTCACAAAAATCAAGAGCAATTAATCAATAATCATAAACAAAATATTTCACCAATGATTAATCAAAAACAATAAAATCTACAAATAAAAGACAAAAAATAATTCACTCACCCAGAAAGTTCTTGATTCTTTTTTCCGAGAGCTTCGTGCCAAATTATAGTGTACTAATGAAAGAAGATGAATAAATAGAGCAAACTATTGAAGGTTAAAATTTTATAGCAACAAAGTTACATTTAGTAAATTGGGAAAAAGAGAGGGAAAATGAAAATATCTATACCTGAATGATTATTTAAATTATTTTTTGGGATTATTTTTCCTTATTCAAGATACTCTGAAATCAGAAATTAATAGCAACACATTAGTCATGTACTGACTAAAAAAACCCTTCATTCACATATTTAAATGCAAATAATAAAATTTCTCATATTGCATTGAAAGAACGAGATAGCCAAGGATTAAATACAAGGTAAAATTCACTTTGATTTTTTATTTCAGTAATAAACTCTGTGTGTATCAACGGCTGGAGCATGACCGATATAAAATAATGATCATGCAATTACTACTTGAGTCGATCGGAGCTAGGAACTAACATAAATGATCGATGGATCCCAAAATACCAAAAAACAGACTTGAATACATTATGGTATGTGAAATGCATTCAATGACAAAGGGACAAAGTCCCAAAACACAGACATGAAATGCAGACAGATGACCAAAAGAAACAGCTACGAGGAATAGAGAATATGTGAGGTCCCATTATTTAATCAAGATTAATTAGCATGCAATCTTCGTTAAGTGATAAACATCGAAAAAATGAATTAAAAATTTTCGTTTGGGCCTATAAAATTTCAACATGACCTCCCCGTAATTAGGGCATACCTGAATAATTCAAATACTCAAAATAACTCAACAATATTGTCAACAATATAACAAACATAAACGTGTGCCGACCAGGTAGCATAATATTATTTTTCGCTTTGAACTAACTTTAATATAATATTAAAGCGACTAACATTCATAAGTTTCATATATAAATTTCTAAGGTACCGAAATCATTTCTGCAACACAATACATCTGAAAATCCCTAATTAAACATGCTGGAATTTTCGAAAATCCCAAACCAAATCTGAAAACCCATTTATACTTCAAATCAATACAAATTCGTGCTGACAGCCTACTCTTTGACAATTCAAGGCTATAAAACTCGAAGCCAATTAAAGTCTAGCTATAACAATGTATTGAAATTTATTAATTTATTCCACTAATCAATATTTCCAATTCACGTCAACTTCATTAGTCAAACTCAACTAATTAATTCAAACCTTGAGTACTAAGTTAGTTATAATACTATCGTTATGGTATTTAGCTTGAATGGAAATGAATCTTGTATTTAAGTTGCAAAGCATAAGTCGTGTATTCCTTTTACTTAAATTAGATTCATAATTTCCATAGTTAAACCACTTCAGGTTTTATTTTTAATCTAATATTCATTGATCCACACCCGGGCATTTTAGTTCTCATTTTCTTCAATTCATCATAAACATAATGGCTTTGAATATTCATGCAAGTCACGTTTAATTCATTAGTTTTCTAATAATATTTACACAACTAGCAAATCAATTCATTCGATTATTCATCGCTGTTGAATCCATAGCTACTAAATTTCTACATGAAACATGAAAACACATAAAACTTAAAAGCTTGAAGCCACGGAATCACAAGTATTTGTAGCCGTAAATTCATATTGGATTCCTCATATATAGCTTTGATATAATTAAGCTGTTGTCTCAATTGGTTTTGTACAAAAAAGTAACACACAAACAATATGTTATCTAGTTAACTAACACTGAAGCACTGCATATGGTAATGATCAAGAGAAAGCCGGATCAAATTCTTCAGATGAAGTCACAAGGTTTTTACTTGACATCTTAATGTAAAATTTTCCAGCTTATTCTCCAAATTGCACGTGTAAAATGGGCTGAAGTGTTTCTTGCTAAAGCTTCCATGTTGCATATATCATATACCTATTAAGTTCATGTGTCACCGGTTAGCCAAAGGATTGGTGACTCACGTTTCTTTCCATTCCACTTTTTGCAAAATGTGCTACATCAATTAGTTTATTTTCCTTTTCCTTATTCGTTGCTTCAAATTTATATCTATATATATGCATATACACTTTCCTCCAACCATTGAATCTTTGATGACTATATAACGTTTATTTTCGGCCTATATATGCCTTGACAAAAGTTTGAGAGTTCCCAATTTTCAAGTTTAGGTGTTCACTCACATGATAATTATTGAACCATCTACAATATAAATTATAATTCTTCGCAATACGATTCCGGTCATTACAGAATATGTACAACTGTCGACACTCAGGACAAGAGAACAAAGAAGGGAAAATACCAGATTTCATCTGAGATCTATTAATGCAATTAAAACACACTTGCAATTACCCCACTTTAGTAATATAAATTAACTCCCAGTACGGATACAGATAAACAAAAAGAGAAAAAAAAGAGAAAGAAGGAAACTCTTTTCAATTAAATGGACAAATATTCTTGTCTTAACCAATATTTTGCTCATTCGACAGTTAGTTTGTCTGATATTTATCCATTATTTCAGTATAAAGTTCACATTTTGGGGAAATTAACAACTCGTTTCCCTGGCCTCAGATTGCAAAACTGATTATTTGGTGTTTCTGATTCCATGTTGATTACTGATTAAAAAAGATTGATGTATTTTACGGAAGTCAGAACAGCTCCTTACATGGATAATCTTGTTGCCATTTATAAGAATTTGGATGCTACTTTCAGTTCTACCTTGTTGTCAATGTTTTCTGCTTGTAAAAAAATGTTTTTACTGTAAATTTATGTGTCTCATTGCTTAAATTATTATCCGTATTGTTACTGAGTTTAACCATCACAGATAACATAACTCCAATTTCAGTATTGACTTCTGTAGGCTAAATGATTAAGGGACTCGGTGAAATTGCACCAGAAAATAATCATTCTGATACTTCATTGGAAGATGAGATTGATTTATCCAAAATAAAATTAAAACAATGGAATTTTCAAAAGATGATGGGTGTGATCAATATGAGAGGCGGTTTGAATGTGGATTGACATCGCCAGTGGGGGGAAAATGTGACAAACTGGTTCTTACAAAAGAGAGTAAAAATAGCTAGAAACCGACCACTCCATTTGTGTAGTCTAAAATCATATGATTTCGGTAAAAGGAAGAAAAAGATAGCTGACCTGTTTCTTCCTTGTGCTCTCTGCGGCTTCTCGATTTTCTGTTCTTCAATCGGTGAAGGGCTTCTCGATTTTCTGTTCTGAGGAAGAACAATCGGTGAAGGAGGGACTGCAGCAGCGATTAAGCATAAACATAGGTTACCGAAATTTAAAACAAAAATTAGGGAGAAAACAGAGGGTTTCGAAGGGGAAAAATTGGGGAAGAACCAGAAGCTACGTGCGAGACGATGAACGACCAATGACTTCTCGATTTCTTCTCCACCAGAAGTTATGTGCGAGAGAATTTCTTGTACTCGCGGCATGGAGAAGATGAGTGTGTTTATGAGATTAGGGATTAATTTGGCGCTTGTTTATGAATCCGAGAAAAATCCCAACAACGGCGAAGACAAGCTGTAGAAATTATATAACATTTCACTATTATTCACGGCGCATATATTGCACGCTGTTAATAAAATTTTTCGCCGTTTTATTTGTATGACGTTGAAACTATTATTTACAATGTACAATGATTGCATGCTGTTATTTTTATATAATATTATTATATTAACAGCACACACAAATGCGCGCGTTGTTAATGATAATATCAACGACGTGCTTTTAATGTACGCTGTTGATGTCGCGCTGCGAAAAGTTATATTTGTTGTAGTGTTAATACCAGCATGGTAAAACCTAGTGGCTGACCCCGCAATTCTGCCTTGGTCACCACCCAAATTCCAGATCTCTAGGAGAGATATCTTCAACTGCCCCATCGAATGGGGTGTCCAGACAATAGAAACTAATTGGACGTGAGCATAAACGCTCAGTACAATAGTACAGGTAAACATACGTATATGATGCATGCAATGAAATGAACAGGTATCATATCTGGGTATCGAATCACAATTTGCTTAGACTGGCGTCTAGGACATGAGCTGTAGCCTCGGGGAATCAAACCACAGAACCCAACCACTCACTCCTAACTGGGCGTGGACCTAGAATGTCCCTACTGAAACACTAGAGACGGAACAAGCCGTCGGTCGAGTGATTCTCAGTGCCCAAAACATTCTAACAAGGGCTGAGCACCCTATAATCATAGCTTATCTCGAAGGAGATACATGCTCATTATGAAATTCACATGCAGCATAATATTTCAAAGTGATAACATGCATCATGCCAAATAATATGCAACGCATAATCATGAAAACCCGCTGGCAATCTCAGTCAGTACTTACGTACCTTTCTAAAGAAGTTCCTAGAAGCCCTCATCTAGGTTCCAAGCCTACCATGCAACACTAAAATTCATAATAACCATGCATCATTTATCATGATCTAAAAACCTTAATTAAACTATAGCATACTCCCTATTTCTATAAGGAGCTAAAGTTATACCTTCGTCCGTCGTCAGTCCGCTGATGTGGAATGCCCCAAGGCTTGGGCACAACCCTGCTACTACTCCTGAACACCTTGCCAAAGCTCCGCTGCTTGGCCACTACTATGGACACTGTCCGTTATATAAAAATATACTAATACCTACTCCAACTCTTTATAAAAGAGTGCCAAAGCCCTTAAAATCGAGCCATTATGGGAGAGGAAAGGATTATGAGCGAATTGAAAGTGAACCTCTCGACCCATATTTATAGAGCACGATCGGACACTCCGAACCTTGGATCAAAGGCTTCGATCTGCACATGCATGCCACATTCCAATCGGCTCAGATCGGATGCTCCAAACTGCACTTCGGAGGCTCCGATCTCACGCATGCAGCTACGTGTTCAAGTTCTATTTCCATGTGCATGACATTACGATCGGACACTCCGATCACTCTTCGGACGCTCCGATCGTCCCGTAGCATCCGATCTTCTTTGCTGGCTCCGATCTCTTCGGAACATCTAATCCCAGTTCGGATCGTCCGAATGTACAGGTCCATATAAGCTCATTTCCCACTTTTTGGATGTTCTAGGTCCGATTTCTTGGGCCGTTTAATCATATAAAAATACTTTAATCATGTTTTATTAATCCTAACATGATTTAGATAAATTAATCTAGTAAAATGGAACCATGCTACTACATTATCCCCCTCTTAAGATAATTTCGTCCTCGAAATAAATTTAAAGTTTTGAAATGAACTTTTAATAGTAATTCTTTCTATTACATCTGAATCATTTTACAAGATACCGGTTTAATCAATATCTTTGGATATTCTGCTCACATATGACTCTACATAGGTCGAATTTGTATTCAGATGTACCTTAGATTGTTGCAAGATGTAAAACTTATCTGCCACAACCCATCACAATAATGATACATAAAAACCATCGTGGATGTTAAACTAGTATAACAACAAGGTTAGTATGTAACTATATCTCATTTATTGTCCAATATCCCAAATGGACCATAAACCTTAGAGATACCTTTATTACAGATCAACTATATCAACATCATGTTGCTCCAATTCTAGTTCTTTTACTTGTCGTTTTCTATAGCATTACAAATAACAGTGGAATACGACATGTCTCTTGTACAACTTTTCAAATGGTGTCATACCATTACTACCGTGATAACTCTTTGTTTTACGCGAGTTCAATCAAAGAAAATGATCTTACCAATCTGGATCAAAATCCATAATGCAAGCTCATAACATATTCTCAAAATATAGGTATTACGTTTTGACTTGTCATCAGTCTCCGAATGATAGGCTGTACTCACATTGAGAATAGTTCCTGAGACATGCTGAAAAACTTCCCCAAAATCTAGAAACACATCTGTAATCTCTAACACTGACAATGCTTACTGGTATGCTATGAAACCTCACAATCTCCTGAATGTGTAATTAATCACTACTGTCAAAAGTAAAGTTTTTATTATACGGAAAGAAATGCGCTGCCTTGGTGAGTCGATACATCACAACCATGTTAGTGTCATAATTGTAACGCCCCCATTTTATCTTAATTAAGCTTATTTGAGTTAATCAGAGATTATAGATTTCAAGAGCCGACTTGATTTTTATCAGGGTCTATTTTACAAATTTTGGAAATTTCAAGGACTAAAATGCAATTGTTGGATTTTATATATTATCTTGACTTGGTTGACCTTTTGTCTTCACTCCATATCTTCCCTTGGCCGCCTTCCACCATTGAAGACGCCCCCAACACCATTTCAAGATTTGGGATTTCAGTCCGAGCTCGATCCATCCGTTGAAATTTATTTCTGAAGGAAGATTAGCGATCACTGCAGCAAGAAATTCGTTATATCATAAGTTTTTCTACGATCAGATACATTCTATTTTTTGGATGTTGTAAGAATTGATTGAGTTTCGAGTATGTTGTTCTTGGCAGAGTTCTGATCGTTTATTCTCAATCGGTTTTGAAATAGAGCGACGTTCAGATTTGTTATGATTTTTGGAAGCCTATTTTTGAAAATGAAATTAGCACACCAAGAACAAGCTCACAATGCATAGCCAGGGCAGCCCCTAAACCACCACCACAATAGTTTTGAATTTGCAAGAAAATAGCCACAAACGGGTCCCGAAGCTTCAAAAACAAGCTTAACAATGGAAGATCAATAATACATGGCTCACAATATAACTCAATACCATCATATTTCATCATGAAAATTTAGAATTACACTAAAAATTTGGCCTAAAATTTGCTTGAAAATTTGAAACCCATGCAAGCCTTCAAAATTCAAATGAAATACATGACATAGCTCATTCCAACACCAACTTAATACATAAATCTCAAAAAGACAAGAGCACCTACTATTTTTAACAGCAAAAATCAAAACCCTAGCCCAAAACTTTCAAAAATTGAAATACATGGTAGGAAACAAGCATAAAACATAATATATTTGCCTGGTGGCCAAAGAAATGTCTTATACTTGCCTTGAGTAAAACAAATCAAGAAAACAAGGCTGGAAATCGTGAAAGACATATTCCATAGCACCTTGGATGAGCTTCTCCGCCCGGTGGAGGAGCTGGGCGGCGGCGGCGCTGAATGGTGGAGAAGGTGGAGGCGTGAGTTTGGGAGAGAAAGGGGGTGAGGGGCTGTATTGACCCGTATCCAAAATTAACGATTAATGCGTAATTAATCATGTAATCATGTTTAGATTAAGTAAAACATTATTAAGGAAATTCCAAATGGATTAATGGAGTTCATAAATGGATTCAGGACACTCGGAAATGATGGGTAAGGTTCGAAGGGTTCGGACGCTCCGAACCTGAGTTCGAAGGATCCGAACATGGGCGGAGCCAGGCTTCCGAGGCTTTGAAGGCTTCGGACGATCCGAAGATCGTTCGGAAAATCCGAAGAGTAGCCCAGCCAGCTGTCCTGAAAATTATGTCATTGGTGATGTCATAGGGGTGACTTCGGACGATCCGAAGAGGCAGTTCGGACCATCCGAACAGTGTTCGGGACAGGTGCATGGTTGCATGCAACACGTGGCGGAGATCGGACGATCCGATGAGACGATCGGACAGCCCGAAGCAGTTCGGACACTCTGAAGGCATGAACGGACGACCCGAACCCTCGCTTATATATAGAGAGCCGAGGAGCTCATTTGAGACTCGCACCAACTTCCTCTCCTTCGCCCACGTGGCTCTATTTTAGGGCTTTGGGTACTCTTATTTTAGAGTTGGAGTAGGGAAAATATTCTAGCATAGTCAGACAGTGTCTGATATAGTAGCGGAGCGGTGCTCGTGTAGCAGAGCAGTGCTCAAGGCTGTGGAGCTGCAGCAGGGGTGTGCCCCTAGTTGCAGGATAGTCTCCATCAGAGGGCTGACGACGGACGCAGATATAGCTATGGTCTCCTTAAAATATTTAGGAGTATTCAATAGCTTAGTTAAGGCTTTTAGAGCTTAATTAATGATGCATGGATATTTGCATTGTAGAGTTGATGATAGGCTGGGAACCTAGAGTGGGACTGCTAGGACTGCCTGTTGTAAGGTATGTAAGTACTGACTGAGATAGCCAGCATGATATATATTTTATGTGTTGCATGAGTATGTGCTACTTTTTTTACCATGTTTTACGGCTTTAGCACATGCATGTTTTTACGGTTGACTGCATCTGGTATGATGTGAGTCATTGACAGTTTCTGTCAGTGAGGCGTTACTTCCTGCGGATTCGTGTCTGGGGACACTCAGCCCCTATTTTTGCTATCACTAGGAGCGACCACGATGGTGGAGTAGACGCTATAGTTGATAGGTGAATATAGGAGCGGCACCACGGACTTGCTACCCGATATTGCCTTGTATATTCATGGCTCCTCTGAGTACTGTTTTACTCTCATTTTAAATACAATTATGTGTTGCATATATTTTATATATCATTGCTTTCGTATTGAGCTTAAAGCTCACGTCCATTCTTTTTTGTGTATCTGGACACCCCATTCGACGGGGCAGGTGTAGGTGCAGGATTGAGCACCAGGAGCTTGGAGTAGCCAGTGACCAGTGAAGACAACAGGATTAGCTGTAGGTTTTGCCCTTTAGGCTCATTCATTCGATTGAGTTGTATAATCAAATTTGTTAAAACCGGTTGTATTCTGCCGGTCTGCTTTTATTTAAGTCTTCCGCAGCGATTTATTTTAATGCATGCTTAATTATTCTCTTAACTCTGATTAGGTAGTGGATCCGGGTTGGGTCGCTACATTTATTGGTATCAGAGCGCATGCATGCAAGAGACTTGGGATATAATATTGTGACTTTGGGTTATCCTTATAGGATTGATGAGACCTTGGAAGAGGTGATGATGCGGCGATTAGTTGCCCGAAGACTATCATCATCGGCAGGAATTTTGAAGATTTGGCTTATGGGATACCAGAAAGTACGGACAGGAGTAATGGATCGTGTCCGAGCGTTCGAGATTTCTACTCATGTGGATCCTAGCTTTGGATCGAGTACCGGATGCCAGAGGCAGTGGCAGAGGATTGGTGGGGACTTACTTGATGCTTGCATCTGTACAGTTATTACCATGATGAAACTACTTTGAAGATTCTCCAGTCGTAGTTGAAAATATTGTCAGATATGTTGGAGAACGGTGATCAGATCAATCAGAATTGATACCCGGTGCAGCGAAAGTTTAAAAATTTTATATGAAACGATTCCATAATAGGTATCAAAACTTTACGATTAAATTGTGTGTGTAAAAATTAAATAACAATTATAAATTTTTACCTCCAATCTCGAATCGACATTATGGACACCAACAGATTACTCTGCTCTTGTTGTATATCCCAGGAACTGATGGACGAACTGTTCTTCGATCAGGTCCACGAACAGAGATTTAATCCCTCTGATAGATTGCACTAGAAAATCTATCAGAAGTTTCTACGAAGAGAATTAACGAATTTGATCCGTTAAACCAGACTGCAATTCAAAATTCACAGGCTGGATTTTACCGAGCAGAGGGGAGGGGGCGGCCACTTTTAGAGAGAAAACTAGGGTTTTCGAAAATTGTGAGCCTCAGTTGTGTAATTTCTGTACTGCAATAACTTATTTATAATGTGGGCTGCTAACAGCTTAGGGCCCATTAGTCATAAGTTCAAGCCTGACAAGCAAAGCCCGCATGTTCAGAAATTAATATAAAATTCATCGTGACTCAGATTGATAAACCAATTTCACCAATGTGCACAGAAACCATTTCTGCATCTTTTAAAGTCAAGATAAATTTTCTGAATCCGTATTCAGTGATTTCCAAAAATGCCCATCCCTATGTCATTTTAGGAAATCTTACTCCTCTACTCTTAAATAAGAAGTCCCACTTCTTTGTTCATTAAATTTAACTCTTTAAATTTAAATATCTCAACGGGGATTAAAAATCCATTACTCTTTGTGACCCTCAATGGTTCAGGGATACAGCTAGCCGTGGGCTCACAACTCCTTGTGACTCAGAACAACAATTTCCGACTTTCCCATCGAATCATGGTAAGAGCGCCTAGCAACATCGCCCCATGATTCCCTAGGTATCACTGATAGTGCCTGCAAGAACCAATAGATTTTGTTTAGCGTACAGTACGGTCCCTTCATCCATATATCCCGATCGAATCAACAACCATTGGTAAATCGAGAGTCGTTCGAGATTCGATAACTATGCAATACATCTTGAAGATCAAATAGTGACATCGCATGTGCTACTAAAAAACCATTTCTTAAAACACATCATGTACTCTGGCCAGAGATTCGTCACACTAATATCTCCTCAGATTGCATAGGATATCCACACTCGCAAGTATGTGGTGAATCCTTGACAACAAAGCATCGACTCCTATATGTGTCGTAACTGTACCCAATCCCGACACCTGATGACCCCAATAGAGTCGGTAAACGAGTCAAAGCACAGTACTAGCATATAAAGTCTCAATGATGTTTTAAGTAGTAAGGACTAATGGTGTACAACCAAAACCGCGGACTTCATCCACTCGATAAGTGATAACCACTTGGAAAGTCCGGATAGGGTAGTTCGATCATTCATCGTATGAATATCCATTTGCATGCTTTGAACATCTCTATGTTCCATAACAATGAAACGTGGTACTCGGCATCGCAAATGCTAGTCTCAAACTCGAGCGATCCTTATCCTTATTATCGGACGGCTCAATCGACTAGGAACTGTTTAGAATATACAATGACTATAAGATGTGTTTCATGATAGTCATCCCCATGTACTACCACATCTTACATACACTATAGTATATTCAAGGTCTTTATCAAAACAACAATAGTATATCACAATATAACAATATGAAGAAAGATAAAGTCATTGCCTTTATAAAAGTGTAAATTATATTAAACAAAAAGATTGTTTATACAAAGAGTCATCAAAGCCCTTAGCCACAAGTTGGCTCACCGGGCACCCACTCTTTCAATCTCCCACTTGCCCTATAGCCAACTAGTCATACTACGTAGACCCATTGCTTCGCGATGTTTGTCAAATAATGGTCCTGGCAAGGGCTTAGTAAGTGGATCAACGATATTGTCTGCAGAGGCCACTCTCTCGACAGTGATGTCTCCTCTTTCCACGATCTCCCGGATGATGTGGTATTTCCTCAGTATGTGTTTGGATCTTTGATGAGACCTTGGTTCCTTTGCCTGAGCAACGGCACCCGTGTTGTCACAGTACACCGGGACTGGACCAACAACTTTAGGAATAACGCCCAACTCTTGGACGAAATTCCTCATCCAAACGGCCTCTTTAGCAGCAGCTGATGCCGCAATGTATTCTGCCTCAGTGGTGGAATCCGCTGTGGTGTCCTGCTTGGAACTCTTCCAAGAGACAGCACCGCCATTGAGCATGAACACAAATCCAGAGATTGACTTCGAGTCATCCACGTCACTTTGGAAGCTAGAGTCGGTATAGCCTTCCAATTTCAGTTCTCTTCCTCCATATACCATGAACATATTCTTAGTCCTTCTTAAGTACTTAAGAATGTCCTTCACGGCTTTCCAATGCATTTGACCGGGATTAGCTTGATATCTGCTCGTGACACTCAGAGCAAATGCTACATCCGGTCTGGTAGATATCATCCCATACATGATACTACCTATGGCTGACGCATATGGTACATGTGTCATTTTCTCTATCTCTTCATCAGTCTTGGGACACATAGACTTGGATAGAGAAACTCCATGACACATAGGTAGATGTCCTCTCTTGGACCCATCCATTGAAAACCGTTTCAATATGGTGTCGATGTAGGTTGATTGAGTGAGTCCTATCATTCTCTTAGATCTATCTCTATAGATCTGTATCCCTAGAATATAGGATGCCTCACCCAAATCCTTCATCGAGAATCTACCTGATAACCATATCTTTGTTGACTGCAACTCCCCTACATCATTCCCAATGAGTAGGATGTCATCAACATAAAGTACTAAGAATGTCACAGCATCCTTAACTACTTTCTTGTATACGCATGGTTCCTCCGGGTTCTTGATGAAACCAAAATCCTTTATTGTTTCATCAAATTTCTGGTTCCAACTTCTTGATGCTTGTTTGAGACCATAGATCGATCTCTGAAGCTTGCATACCTTATGCTCGCTTCCCATGGATGTGTATCCCTTAGGCTGCATCATATAGATCTCTTCCTTAATGTTTCCATTAAGAAAAGCAGTCTTCACATCCATTTGCCATATCTCATAGTCATACCAAGCAGCTATGGCAATAAGGATTCTTATGGACTTGAACATTGCAACTGGTGAAAAGGTTTCATCATAGTCAACTCCTTGTCTTTGAGTATAACCTTTCGCCACCAATCGCACCTTGTAGGTCAATACCTTACCATCAGGCCCAAGCTTTCTCTTGTAGATCCATTTACACCCTATTGGAACAATTCCATCGGGAGGATCTACTAAAGACCAAACTTGGTTTGTATGCATCGAATCTATTTCCGACTGCATAGCTTCAAGCCATAAATTTGAATCCGCATCAGAAATTGCTTCCTTGAAGTTTCTTGGATCACATCCAACGTCGGGTTCATCTTGATCCCCTTCAAGAAGAAGACCATATCGAATAGAAGGTCTAGAAGTCCTCTCGGATCTTCTAGATATAGGCGTGTCCATCATTGGTTCCTGAGGTGTAGGATCATTATTTTGTATTTCGGGTTCTTCTCGAATTTCTTCGAGTTCCATCATCTCGCCTTTCTTATCCAATAAGAACTCCTTCTCCAAGAAGGTGGCATTCCTTGAAACAAACACTTTTGTTTCAGTAGGATGATAGAAATAATATCCGATTGAATTCTTCGGATACCCTACAAAATAACATAAGGTGGATCGACTATCGAACTTATCTCCCACTGTCTACTTCACGTAAGCAGGACATCCCCAAATCCTCAAGTACGAATACTTAGGAGCTTTGCCATTCCATAACTCGTATGCTGTTTTATCCACTGCTTTAGTGTGGACGTTGTTCAACAACAATACCGCCGTTTCAAGCGCGTAGCCCCAAAACGAAGGTGGAAGCTCAGTGAAGCTCATCATGGATCGAACGATGTCCAACAAAGTTCGATTACGACGCTCCGATACACCATTTAGCTGAGGTGTCATAGGAGGAGTCCACTGAGAGAGAATCCCATTCTCTTTTAGATAGTCCAAAAACTCGGTACTCAAGTATTCTCCACCTCGATCCGATCGAAGTGCTTTAATACTTTTACCTAGCTTGTTTTCTACTTCAGCCTTGAATTCTTTGAACTTTTCAAATACTTCAGACTTATATTTCATTAAATATAAATACCCATACCTTGAATAATCATCAGTAAAGGTAATGAAGTAGGTGTGGCCATATTGAGTACCAATTCTAAATGGACCACAAACATCTGTATGGATCAAATCTAACAGATTTTGACTACGCTCAGGTTTCCCCTTAAAAGGAGATTTAGTCATTTTTCCTTTCAGGCAGGATTCACAAGTAGATAGAGAGTTAATATCAGACATATCAAACATGCCCTCTCCCACTAGCTTGTTCATCCTCCTTGAGGAAATATGACCTAGCCTAGCATGCCAAAGGTTTGCCGGGTTTTGACTATCGATTTTCCTTTTGTTCGTTGTTACCGGTTTATCAACATAATTTATTGGAATGTCTTTTAATTTTAAGTTATATAGATCGTTTTCAAGTTGTCCATTTCCAATCAAACATTCATTCTTGTAAATATTGCAAATCCCATTCACAAAATTGCAAGAAAAACCATCTCTATCAAGCATAGAAACAGAAATAATATTTTTAATCAAATCTGGAACAAATAAAACATCTCTCAAAAGTAACTTAAAATCGTTCTGCAAAATTAAATAAACATCTCCCACAGCTTTAGCTTCAACTCTAGAACCATTTCCGAGCCTCAGCTGGGTCTCACCCATTCTAAGCTTGCGAATTCTTGTCATCACCTGCAAATCATTGCAAATGTGAGATCCACATCCGGTATCCAATACCCAAGAAGTAGTATTAAGTGAAACATTTATTTCAATATAGAACATACCCTTCGCAGTTCGCAAATGCTCTAGATATTCCTTGCAGTTACGTTTCCAATGACCGGATTTCTTGCAGTAATGGCAAACATCCTTGGACTTTTCCATGTTTGAAGCCGTTGTCTTGTTCTTCTTCTCGGGTCCGGTTTTCTTGGGTGGGGCAGAACGTTTCTTACCCTTTGTACTTGGCCCCTTCTTAGCAGAAGAAGAGGAGCCCACAAGAAAGCCGGTTTATCCTTCTTTAAAGTGGATTCATATGTTACAAGCATATTGACCATCTCTTCAAGGGAGGCCTCTATCTTGTTCATATTGAAATTCACCACAAATCCGTCAAACGAAGAAGGAAGAGATAGAAGTAATAAGTCCACGTTGAGTTCATGCTCCAACACCAAATCAAGAGTTACCAACTTCTGTATGAGCCAAATCACTCGTACCCCATGATCACGGACCGAAGTCCCTTCACGCATGCGACACGTAATTAGCTCTTTTACAGTAGCGAACCTTTCAGCTCTCGATTGAGCCCCAAAAAGCTCCTTGAGTTGTACGTGAATGTCAGCAGCATTCACGGTATCCTCAAATCGCCTCTGGAGTTCATCAGACATCGAGGCTTGCATATAGCATTTGGCCTTGATATCATGGTCCCACCATTTATCAAGTTTGGCCAACTCTTCCGGACTTATATCAGCTGGTGCTTCCTTCGGAGGAGATTTTTCTAACACGTAGAGCATCTTCTCCGAGGTCAAGACAATCTTCAACTTACGGAACCATTCCGTATAGTTTGCGCCAGTCAGTTTATTTTGTTCGAGAATAGAGAATAGTGGATTGCGCGAATTCATCTTTATGAAATACTGAAAAGAAACAGACAATTATCAGTGATTGTTTAATTAATTTACTAAGACATAAAATAAGCAAAATTTATTTTATGAATCTCACTCCCACTATTTTAACGATTTCACTACCCTCTAGTGAAAACGGGAAACTATTTTCCTTAGTGGGAACATGGAGTCCAATTGACAAACTATGGTCCCGAATAATATCAGCCAACCATAATTTTCAAAAGATAGAGCCCAATTTCTTCCAAAGCAACCTCCACGTTTTTACCTCATGTCCAATAAGGGCCCAATAATATGACGCCGTTTATTGTGACATGTCAAGATGACCCATCAATATTAAGTTGTGATGGACGGTCGCCATGTGGATCCCCCAATAATATGAGCCGATCCCATGGGAGTTCCACCCAACTTACAACATGTGTCGATCCAATGTACAGCTTTTCGACGAACGGGCCCCCCCAATAATATGAGCCGGACCGTATCCGTGGGTAGCATCTCATACATTGATCGTTGATGGAAGGTAGGAACATTTAAACAATATTTAAATTTCCTTTATTTATCTTGATATCAATTTTAAATCATATTTAAAATGAGGGATTTTAATTTTGAAAATTTGTCTCATCATTTTAAAATTTGTATGCTTGCGGGATTCATACAATTTTGTCTAAAACATGCATACAACTATAATATCATATATTATATAGGATGATCGATTCCATTTCTAATCGACCCATGGTTGCCAATCACGAGTCTAAGTCCAATCCTAGGTAATATGCAGGTATGCAATGCAATCCTATTACATTGAGCTTCCAATTTACATTTCTTCAGTATTTATTGTCTGCTGGGTCCACCTCCGTCTTCAAATCTTCATCTCCCACTAAGTCTAATGTATTTATAATAAATAACCATGACAAGTAGGGGATACATTTCAAGGGGTGGGAACGGGCCATAAACCAGGCCCACTTTTATTACATATGACAATTCATATTGGGCCATAAACCAGGCCCATTAATAAATCCAACAACAATAAAAACAAATGTAAATTCCTAACATACACCTACAAAATTGGTCATGGCAATCGATCATCCTTATTCAATAATATTTAATTCAAAATTAATTTATTGGATAACATGCATTGGCAATTTAAATTAAAAGGATAAAATCATATTCCATATATAAAATCTTATTTTACATACAAAATCATATTTTATCTTTTTATCAAATAAAATCATATTTTACATATAAAATCCAATTTTATACATAAAATCATATTTTAATCAATATTTCCATAAGATCATATCTTATCATCAATCGTACCAAAAATAATTAATTTCATAAAATCTGATTTAACGGATAAAATATATAAATTTTCCAAAAATTCAAATTTATCCAAAAATCAATTTTAAAATTTTCGGACTCGAACAATTCGATCCGACGCCTCGTGGACCAATCAAAAACAATTTTCAATCGGACCAAAAATAGAATTTTAACATATTAAAATTTTAATTTTAAAATTAAAAATTAATTTTCGCGGGCCGCCCGGGACGCTCCCGGGCTGCCCGCGCCCCAAAGGGGCTCGGGCCGGGCAGCGACGATCGCTGCCCTGGGCAGCGATCACGTCGCCGCCCATGGGCAGCGCCGTGCGCCGCCCTGCGCTGCCCGGGGCAGCGACCCTGGCTGCCCCCCGGGCAACGATCCAATCGCTGCCCGTGTTTTGCCCGAAAAAAAAAAAATTTTATTTAAAAAAAAATTTATTTTGTTTCAAAAACCGAGGCTTAAAAATTTTTGTACAATCGATTAATTTAATCGCTTGATCTGAGCAACCTGGCTCTGATACCACTGTTGGAGAACGGTGATCAGATCAATCAGAATTGATACTCGGTGCAGCGGAAGTTTAAAAATTTTATATGGAACGATTCCATAATAGGTATCAAAACTTTACGATTAAATTGTGTGTGTAAAAATTAAATAACAATTATAAATTTTTACCTCCAATGTCGAATCGAGATTATGGACACCAACAGATTACTCTGCTCTTGTTGTATATCCCAGGAACTGATGGACGAACTGTTCTTCGATCAGGTCCACGAACAGAGATTTAATCCCTCTGATAGATTGCACTAGAAAATCTATCAGAAGTTTCTACGAAGAGAATTAACGAATTTGATCCGTTAAACCAGACTGCAATTCAAAATTCACAGGCTGGATTTTCCCGAGCAGAGGGGAGGGGGCGGCCACTTTTAGAGAGAAAACTAGGGTTTTCGAAAATTGTGAGCCTTAGTTGTGTAATTTCTGTACTGCAATAACTTATTTATAATGTGGGCTGTTAACAGCTTAGGGCCCATTAGTCATAAGTTCAAGCCTGACAAGCAAAGCCCGCATGTTCAGAAATTAATATAAAATTCATCGTGACTCAGATTGATAAACCAATTTCACCAATGTGCACAGAAACCATTTCTGCATCTTTTAAAGTCAAGATAAATTTTCTGAATCCGTATTCAGTGATTTCCAAAAATGCCCATCCCTATGTCATTTTAGGAAATCTTACTCCTCTACTCTTAAATAAGAAGTCCCACTTCTTTGTTCATTAAATTTAACTCTTTAAATTTAACTATCTCAACGGGGATTAAAAATCCATTACTCTGTGTGACCCTCAATTGTTCAGGGATACAGCTAGCCGTGGGCTCACAACTCCTTGTGACTCGGAACAACAATTTCCGACTTGCCCATCGAATCATGGTAAGAGCGCCTAGCAACATCGCCCCATGATTCCCTAGGTATCACTGATAGTGCCTGCAAGAACCAATAGATTTTGGTTAGCGTACAGTACGGTCCCTTCATCCATATATCCCGATCGAATCAACAACCATTGGTAAATCGAGAGTCGTTCGAGATTCGATAACTATGCAATACATTTTGAAGATCAAATAGTGACATCGCATGTGCTACTAAGAAACCATTTCTTAAAACACATCATGTACTCTGGCCAGAGATTCGTCACACTAATATCTCCTCAGATTGCATAGGATATCCACACTCGCAAGTATGTGGTGAATCCTTGACAACAAAGCATCGAATCCTATATGTGTCGTAACTGTACCCAATCCCGACACCTGATGACCCCAATAGAGTCGGTAAACGAGTCAAAGCACAGTACTAGCATATAGAGTCTCAATGATGTTTCAAGTAGTAAGGACTAATGGTGTACAACCAAAACCGCGGACTTCATCCACTCAATAAGTGATAACCACTTGGAAAGTCCGGATAGGGTAGTTCGATCATTCATCGTATGAATATCCATTTGCATGCTTTGAACATCTCTATGTTCCATACCAATGAAACGTGGTACTCGGCATCGCAAATTCTAGTCTCAAACTCGAGCGATCCTTATCCTTATTATCGGACGGCTCAATCGACTAGGAACTGTTTAGAATATACAGTGACTATAAGATGTGTTTCATGATAGTCATCCCCATGTACTACCACATCTTACATACACTATAGTATATTCAAGGTCTTTATCAAAACAACAATAGTATATCACAATATAACAATATGAAGAAAGATAAAGTCATTGCCTTTATAAAAGTGTAAATTATATTAAAAAAAAGATTGTTTATACAAAGAGTCATCAAAGCCCTTAGCCACAAGTTGGCTCACCGGGCACCCACTCTTTCAAGATAGACCTTTACCAGGGAATGCCTTGAATGCCTAAGGCATGACAGGTTTCGAGCGTAAGGTCTTCAACCTCATGCAGAACATGGTTTTGCCGGTATGCTTATATCGATGCGTTCGGTAGGCAAACGGGAAACTTCATGTTCAAAAGCATGATTTGGTTACAAGAAGAAAGCTAACGGTAGATCGTGAGCAGGAGAAGTCGACTGACATGCACTAACGCAGAGCATAGCTGGTTAGCGAGCTTGAGTTAATTATCTGGAAGTCTTGGCAGGACGAGATACCGAGAGGATTGGTCGGGAGTATGCTTGTATCGATGCCTGTGTCGATTAGAAGCTTCATGCTCAAGAAACGAAGACTAGTACGATGATTTAAATACTGTATTGAATCAATTTGTAAACAGTATTTCAGTTGTAATGAATCATCATACTTTTGTTGTATCATTTCAAGTTCGATTGTACATTTTATTGTATTTTGAATACTGTATGTATTACATGAGATTGTAATAAAGAGAATTGTACATAACTTGAAATAAGTGATACATGTTTTATTTATCCAGCAAATAGTGCCAGCGATGAGTGGACTCATCTAGAGGCATTAAGAGTATTGTTCGATTTAGAACATTGTGCTTTGTTCTAGGTTGTTTCCTTAGAACAGTAGGATGTCTAACCTTCGTTAGGTTGAGACTTGTGATGATGGGTTTTCATCGGGATACCAGGTCCAGTATATGCCGAGAGTTTTGGGCTATGACCATAACTAGACGTGATGGGGCGCGACCCTATGCCAGCGTTACCTGGGAGCCTTTGTGCTTCAGGATTGGCGGTGGGAAGGCTACTCAGTCTAGGGATTTGGTAGCAGTCACGATAGGGTATGACCTTGGATTAAGATATCCGGTTTGATATCGAGGGTTCGATATCTTCTGGTGTGCCAGAGATATAGTTTGAGTGTTCTGCTATGGGAATCAGTCATGGAGGGATTTCCTTGACAAGTGTGTACTCTGATCAGATAGGTTTAAACCTTTGAGTTACTGCTAGACGTGTGAATCTAGTAGGAAGAATGATTTCTACCAGCGATGACTAGAGGTTGTCATCAGAGTTGTGGTTAGAGTTTCCCTGTTATAGGAATCATCCAAGAACTTGGATGGGATTCTGTTTTAAGACTTCAACTCGAATACGAGGACTACTCCTTGATGATTGGCTTCATCAGTATTGGATTATATCAGATGTTGAGGATTGTACAGGACTATTTGAGATGTGAGGGAAGCGTGGCCTATGACCGTGAAACCTTGGTGATTTTCCAGGTGGGTTATCGTGGTAAGCTACCTTAGTCTTAAATTGTTGTACAGTCTTAACAAGGAATATGATCAGGAGAGTGTTTGGAGATTGTAAGAATCTTGGAGATTCGTTAGTTATGATTGTGAGTCCAGTGTTTGCGCTAAGTACTATCTGATATTTTCAGAGATTGAGCTTAGGATTTTCCATGGGATGGAAATGGGCTTAGTTTATCTTGATTTTTGCCTTGGGTGAACAAGACAACAATTGGTAGTGCTAAAGTGGCACGGGATTTGTGCTAATGATTACTAGTGGTTATTGGCTAACTCTGTTACAGTTAGGTTGATTAAACTCAGTGTACGAGGCAGCTGTCAGTAGTAAGGCACGAGATTGTGTCGATAGGCTACTAATAGCTATTGTATAGATTATCAATTATGGGTGTGTTGAAACCAGAGCGAACTAAGTATTCCAAGTGTTTGGAAATAGTTCTTAGTGTCAGCTGAGTCATGGTTATTGATTGAGCCACGTAGGTTTAGATGATCAGCGATTGCTTGATCGGACAAGTGCGAGCATCAGTAGTTTGACGAGATTGATAGGGTAAATCCAATCAGTGATGATTTGGATATAGCAATCGAGAATACTTGGGATAGTATTTTGTCGCTTAGTGCTTAGGAGATGAGTACTTGGTACAGTCTCGGAGCAGGTGATGCTTTGGAGTCTATAGGTTTGCCAGAGACGAATATACCAGAAGATTTCAATTGACTTGTATGGTCAAGTTAGGTATTAACTTGACAAGAGAAACAAGCAAAAAAATTGGTAGTTCCCAGGACAGTGTTCTTGTGATGATGTCATAGTATACCGTTGTGTTTGAGATCCAACGAGAATTGTGTACTCGTATGAACATCAGTGGATGATCGTGAGATGTGACATTAGCTGGGATCTAGTTCTCGAGATCCAGCAGGTGGTGTCACTAATCTTTCAGCGAGTGATGTGCGATATCTCTGAAGTGATTGAGATAGTCAAGAATTGACTTAGTAGCCAACGTGGTTTGCCTTTGGGATCGAAGATTTCGCAAGATCGTGATGAATCGAATTTGTTCTTTTGAGTCAGTGAGTCACATCCATGCAGACTGTTTGTCAAAGATATTGCGTTTTAGCAATGAACGACAATCAGAGACGTTTTGGGTGACAAGTTACTTCGAGCATAAGTGTTTTCCCCGGAGCGACTAAGGAATATATGAATTAGTTTTTTTAGCGCTAAGGCTGATGCCTTCAGCAAAAAGGAATGATTTGACTCTGGAGGATCCATTGGGATTTAGTTTCCAGGATCTTTATGTTCAACCTTGGGAAGTTGGGACGAGCGATGATGGTATCACCAGAGACTCCGAGTTGAGTTATATCAGACGCATGTAACTGTCGGGTGTCGAGACGGAATAGGAAGCGTTTCCATATGTCTGTGCACTATGGAATATCCCAGTCGAGCAGATTGGTAGGAGCTTGCCTTAGTCTTGATGTGTGCACAGTGATTGCAAGTATGTATAACAATCAGGAGGATGTCTATCGATTGAATTCGTGAGTGAATAACCTATGGTCGAGATGATGTAGATCATCAGAGGTGTGATAACTTCTATTGCAATGTATGCGTGACTTCGCAGGCCGATGTTTAGAAGATGACTTAGTGTCATTATCGGTGAGCGATGATAGTTTTCATCAGGGCACAGTGTTGAGTTATACAAAGAAACATGAACTGTGATTGGTACTAGACTGGATGGTCTGAGTTCCCAGTAATTGCTTGGGATGCTCGTTTTCTTCGGTGGAGCATGGGATGGATGACCAGTTTGGAATCATGTTAAGCAGTTATGTTGGAGTATAGCTTTGAGTCAACTAGATTCTCTTGAGAAAGAATTATGGTTTTGTTGTGTCAACACAGTATTGGGATTAGTGTTTCCTGACTAGAGGTGTTGAGCACTGAAAACTTTTGGAACCATTAGGTGGTTAGATCGAGTTTCGGTTAGTGATTCGACGAATGCAGAAAACCAGTCGGATTTTGACTTGTTCTTTGTCAGTTTAAGATTTTACTTGGGATGGTGATCTCAATCAAGCGGGTGTTTGTATCCTTCGTGGGCAGTGAGATTGTGGTCAGTATGGAAGACGTATCAGTGTTGTGATACATTAGTGCCGAGGAAGTTTGAATGTCAACCAGCAGCGCAGTAATCTTCAGTTGGGAGGATATTAATGCGGTGCAACATTAATGGATGCCTACAGGGAATTTGACAAGAGTCTGAGTTTGTCGGAAGCTATTTTGACCAGACACTCAGGCAAGGGTTTTTAGTACGTTCTCGAGGTTTATCCTAGATTTCGAGGACGAAATCTTTTAAGGGGGAGAGAATGTAGTGACCCGTATCCGAAATTAACGATTAATGCGTAATTAATCGTGTAATCATGTTTAGATTAAGTTAAACTTGATTAAGGAAATTCCAAATGGATTAATGGAGTCCAGAAATAGATTCAGGACACTCGGAAATGGTGGGTAAGGTTTGAAGGGTTCGGACGCTCCGAACCTGAGTTCGGAGGATCCGAACACGGGCGGAGCCAGGCTTCGGACGATCCGAAGATTGTTCGGACGATCCGAAGAGTAGCCCAGCCAGCTGTCCTGAAATATTATGTCATCAGTGACATCATAGGGGTGACTTCGGATGATCCGAAGAGGCAGTTCGGACCATCCGAATAGTGTTCGGGACAGGTGCATGGTTGCATGCAATTGGATTGACACGTGGCAGAGATCGGACGATCCGATGAGATGATCGGACAGCCTGAAGCAGTTCGGATGCTCCGAAGGCGTGAACGGACGACCCGAACCCTCGCTTATATATAGAGAGCCGAGGAGCTCATTTGAGACTCGCACCAACTTCCTCTCCTTCGCCCACGTGGCTCTATTTTAGGTCTTTGGGTACTCTTATTTTAGAGTTGGAGTAGGGAAAATATTCTAGCATAGTCAGAAAGTGTCTGATATAGTAGCGGAGTGGTGCTCGTGTAGCAGAGCAGTGCTCAAGGCTGTGGAGCTGCAACAGGGGTGTGCCCCTAGTTGCAAGATAGTCTCCATCAGAGGGCTGACGACGGACGCAGGTATAGCTATGGTCTCCTTAAAATATTTAGGAGTATTCAATAGCTTAGTTAAGACTTTTAGATCTTAATTAATGATGCATGGATATTTGCATTGTAGAGTTGATGATAGGCTGGGAACCTAGAGTGAGACTACTAGGACTGCCTGTAGTAAGGTACGTAATTACTGACTAAGATAGCCAGCATGATATATATTGTATGTGTTGCATGAGTATGTGCTACTTGTTTTACCATGTTTTACGGCTTTAGCACATGCATGTTTTTACGGTTGACTGCATCTGGTATGATGTGAGTCATTGACAGTTTCTGTCAGTGAGGCGTTACTTCCTGCGGATTCGTGTCTGGGGACACTCAGCCCCTGGTTTTGCTATCACTAGGAGCGACCACGACGGTGGAATAGACACTATAGTTGATAGGTGAATATAGGAGCGGCACCACGGACTTGCTACCCGATATTGCCTTGTATATTCATGGCGCCTCTGAGTACTGTTTTACTCTTGTTTTAAATACACTTATGTGTTGCATATATTTTATATATCATTTCTTTTTTATTGAGCGTAGAGCTCACGTCCATTCTTTTCTGTGTATCTGGACACCCCATTCGACGGGGCAGGTGTAGGTGCAGGATTGAGCACCAGGAGCTTGGAGTAGCCAGTGACCAGTGAAGACAACAGGATTAGCTGTAGGTTTTGCCCTTTAGGCTCATTCATTCGATTGGGTTGTATAATCGAATTTGTTTAAATCGGTTTTATTCTGTCGGTCTGCTTTTATTTAAGTCTTTCGCAGCGAAAATTTTAATGCATGCTTAATTATGCTCTTAACTCTGATTAGTTAGTGGATCCGGGTTGGGTCGCTACAGGGGCGGTGGCTAGGGTTGGGAAAAAGGGTGGGTTTTTATTTTGGGTTTAAAAGTGTGGGTACATGTGTGTGTATAGATGTATGTATATATGTGTGTAATTGTAGTTGTTAATGATTAAAATACTAAAGTTGTTATTAGGCTAGTAACAACTACTACACCATACACACTACATTTATTAAAAATCATTTTCTTTGAAGTTTGAAAATTGAAAATAATTAAATAATTTTTATCCGGATTTTAAAATACTAATTTTGGAAGGTAAGTAAATAAATTTTATAATTCTTTTAAAATAAATATGACTACCCAAAAATCCTTAAAATGAAGCTTTACCTTCTCCCCTCAAAATTTAAAGATTTAAAATAATATGCGATGCTTGAAAATCCTTAAAATAATCATTTAATAAATTTCCTCAAGTTTACTACATAAAACTCAAAAATAAATTATAACTCACGACTCCGCTTCCTCATGCGGCCCTGAAATAACGAAAACTCAAGATTTTTTTTTAAAATCAATACTTAAACATTTTGATGTCACAATAATAAATAAAATATTTAAATAATAAAAGGAGCGATTAAAATAATTTAAATAAACTAGATGAACATTTAAAAATCATTTAAATAAATACACAAGTGGATTAAAAACTTTTAAAATCATTTGAACAATTAAAAATATTTAAATAAATAAGCTAGAAATTTAAAATAATTTAAATAACTAACCAATAAACTTAAGTCGTTTTTAATAAATAATCTGAGCAATTAAAATCATTTACATAAGCAAGCTTATACCTTTAAAATCATTCAAACAAATAAGTTGTACAATAAAATTATTTAAATAAATAGTTAAAAAAAATTTAACATATAACTCAAATATTGAATTTAAATCAATTAGACTTAAAATAAAAATAATAATTATTTATTTAATTTAATGCATGCGATTTAGTAGATTGGATTTTAGGCACTACATTATGTTATTTAGTTGATTAGCGTTCAACTATTGTGGCTCTTGGATTATTGGGTAATTCGATGAGTTGTAACTATTTATCAAGCATTCAGTCCTAGGTAGTTCCCTAGAGTAGTTGGGTAAGTATGTAATCTTGATGATTGGTGCCAAGGATGAATAGTTGCATCAGGGGCAAAACTTTGTGATATACCAAGAGCTATGGACTCTGATGGTTTGTGTTTAGACGTTTGAGGATGCGCAACCCTATTCCAATATTTGTTTTGGAAGCCTTTCGTGCTTTAGAGATGTGTACCGAGGAGGCTACCTCAGTCTTGAAGTTTTACACAGTCACAGAAGGGTATTGTTGACCTGGATTGTTTCAGTGGTAGATGAGTTCAGTTCTCTTGAGGAGATCCAGTTTGGTGCTGGGTTAGTTCAAAGGGAATATTGAAACGTCTCTAAAGATATCACTAATATAATAATTTAATTTAATAAAGAAAATACGGAATTTTTCAAAAAAATTTGCCATGACCCGTTTCAAACTATTACAAAGCCAACCTGTCACAGACAGCAATTCAGCAAAAGAAATAGACGTATGATAACTTTAATCCAAATACGGTAATCATAAACAATCTAGAAAGGGGAGTTTATTCCACTCAGTTACGGAATAAGACTGTTAAGTTTACATGCCAAAAGTTTTAAAGCAGGTAAAACACCTCCTGCAAACAACAGACAGTGTATGAAAATATTCCACTCATAAATAAAAAGGCAACATCAGAGTTTGCAGAACAACTAAAGCACGTCGGTCAAGGGCCTGCACCACCGGTGACCTCGCTCTGGGGATCCTGCCCCTCAGCCTCAAAATAATAGTCCTCACCTGAAAACAATAAGTGTAGTGAGCCTAAAAGACTCAGCAAGAATATGGGGGGATAAAGAGTACTACATAAATACAAGCACAGACAGATTAAAAATACTTGTAATAAAGTAATTTTGTGCCCTTAACTTAAAATAAATGATTTCTTAACGAAAAGAGTGAACATGAATGAAACATATGCATGGCTAAGTCTAACATAAGAAATATAACTGAGTAAACTGTACGGAAACATAGACATAAATATTTGAACTTAGATCCTTGAATTGTGACTCTGTGATTTCGATCATGATCAGGGCTGCAGTGCACTATGCCGCAAGGAAGTCAGGATAACACCCAACTCGTCTTGCCCATACTTGGTAAGGGAAGCCAGGATTTCTCCCAACTCGTCCAAACCCATACTTGGTAAGGGAAGCCAGGATTTCTCCCAACTCGTCCAAACCCATAAATTTGGTAAGGGAAGTCAGAACGTCTCCTAACTCGTCCAAACCCATACTTTCTATAGTCACAATCATCTCACTTTGTTCCTAAAAATATTTTCCTTTCATACTTGAATATGAGACTTAGCATGCGTAAAGAAAATATGTCGTAAATGTAGAAATGATATAAATGTAAATATTAAGTGATAATCATGCATATGACTCACACAAGGATGATCGGGATGGTGATTTAGGAGCCAAAACAAAAAGGATGGAAAATTCAACCCAACAATAGCACTTACGATGAATTGAGCGGTTTACGTGTAAAATTTATAACTTATCCAAAAAGGATTTTGCTTGAAACCACGACTCCACGACACTTAGAACTAAGTAAAGAAGTCATTCTCTGAATTTATTTCCTAAGCTATCATTTTTCAAAAGGTCGATTTCCGGGCAGCAGCCCCTTTGTGTTCAACCAAATCTGCACCTTAACATTTAAGAATCTAAAACTCGCCCCAAACTTAACCGAATTGGTTCCCTCTTGAAACAACAATTTCCCAACATCCTAGACTATTTCCAAACCCGAGCCCTTAACCAAAAACCTGTGTTTAGACCCTGATTTAAATACGGCTTCCGGACAGCCCATACACTCTCAAAATCTGCTCATGCCTCACTATCATTCTCAACCAAAAACTTAGGTGTTTGTCTCCAAACTCCAGCCTCTATCCTAGTATCATAATCGTCATTTAAGCTTACCCAAAGCTCCATTAAAACTCACCCTTAACAGCCCAATCCCAGCTCAACATGGCAATCAAACCGAGCCCCTAGACTCTAGCCATTCGAAGGTTCCTCAAAGCCCACTCGCAAACTAACAACATTCCATCTTAACGCTACCATGTGAACTTCATATCATCCATGGTAGCTCTAAATCACCATCCAAGCATCACAACAATTTACACAAGGACATCAACAATAATTCGAACCACAAGTCAAGAAAAATTTGAAATGAATTCGATCCAAAAGCTAGGCTTAATTTCTGAAAAATCTCGAGTGCAACAAGGCATCCAAGACAACAACAATCAAAAGCAAATCATCACTCTAACCACCATCTCAGCAAAAAGAAACGATTCCATCTTAGCAAGAGATTCTGGAAATTTTCGAACCCAATGCATAAAAGAGATTTTTATTTTTGAAATTTTTCGATGATACAAGACTTCAATACATTACCAACCCGAGTTCATATACACTTCAAACCCTCAACAAAACAACATAATTTTTTAGCAAGGAATGCAACAAGAACTTGCGCTAAAAAAAAAAAAAAAGAACCGAGCAGGTAATGTAATGTTATGCTTCGAACAGGGCCATGAACATGCTAAAGAATTTTGAAACTTGAAAATGCAACACACAATACAATATAGTTTACAGGGTGTAGCAAAGAAGCCATATCTTGCCTAATTTAGAACCAAAAAAAAAATCGGACAGGAACGAAGCTCGCCGTGGCTGATGGAGTGGTGAAGTAGCGTCGCTCGATTGAACTAAATCCGAGCTGGAAATGAGCTCAACCTTCGACCAGCTAGCTTAGGACCGTTTTCCCGGAACAAAAAAAATGAAGATTGAAGAGCTTAGTGAAGAAGAATGGCATAGCCAATGGTTTCCATGAAGAACAGGGCAAGAAACGGCTATTGTGTGTTTGAGTGTGTGAGTGCGTGAGTTTTTGTGTGTGTGAATGTGTGGCTAGGATTGAATCTTGTGCTAGATTAGGTAACCCTAGAGAAAATGGAAGTGTTAAGAAATTTAGGGGAAAAAATGCTATACACCTAAAAAAAATGTCAAACCAACAATTTAAATCGCACTAAATAAAAATACCAGCTTAAAAGTCCTAATTTAAATTATTAAATTTGATTTTTACTAGTCCGGAAATAAAAAAATACTAATTTTTGCAAAAGTTAAAAATAATAAATTCTAATGCGCGGAAATATATAATATTCGGTCAATTAATCACAGAAAATTAAAATAATTAAGATAATAAATTTTAAAAACTAATTTAGGCATTTAAATACTGAAAATTAAAATTATGAATATTAAAAACACATTTGGGCATGAAACTCTAATTAAGGAAATTTTTGGCGTCACAATTCCTCCCTCCCTAATATGGAATTTCGTCCTCGAAATTAAGACTTACCAAATAGCTCTGGATAACGAGTCCTGATATCTGCCTCTGCTTCCCAAGTGGCCTCCTCCTCTGAATGGTTCTGCCATCTCACTTTGATCATAGGAATCGATTTGTTACGGAGTCTCCTCTCCTGTCTATCCAAAATCTGGATGGGCCTCTCCTCATATGTCATGTGAGGAGATAACTGAAGAGGTTCCATGCTAAGCACATGGGACGGATTCGAGACGTACTTCCTCAACATCGATACGTGGAAGATGTTATGAACTCCATCAAGGTTAGGAGGCAATGCCACCCTATAAGCCAATACCCCTACTCTGTCCAAAATCTCGAAGGGTCCTACGAACGTCGGTGCCAGTTTCCCTTCCCGAATCTCATTACACCCTTCATAGGAGCTACTCGGACGAACACATGATCTCCTACTGAAAACTCCAAGTCTCTCCTCCTGTGATCAGCATAACTCTTCTGCCTGCTCTGTGCAGTCCTCGTCCTATCACGGACCTTGGCTACAACTTCAGCAGTCTGCTGAACAATCTCGGGTCCCAACTCTGACCTCTCACCAATCTCGGTCCATAACACCCGTGATCTACACGGCCTCCCATAGAGTGCCTCGTAAGGCGTCATACCAATGGTGGCCTGATAGTTGTTGTTATATGCAAATTCCACCAATGGTAACCTCGACTCCCAACTATCATGGAAGTCAATAACACAGGCCCTCAGAAGATCCTCTAGAATCTGAATCACACTTTCGGATTGTCCATCCATCTGGGGTTGGAAGGCAGTGCTAAATAAAAGCTACGTCCCCAAAGCTGAGTGGAGACTCTTCCAAAAAGACAAAGTAAACCGCGGATCTCTATCAGACACTATGGAAACAAGGATACCATGTAGTCTGACTATCTCCCGGATATACAACTCCGCATACTGAGTCATAGAGAAATTCGTCCTTACCGGCAAAAAGTGCGCCGACTTAGTGAGACGGTCGACAATAACCCAAATAGCATTCGAACCTCTCACTGTCCTCGGCAAGCCAACAACGAAATCCATGGTAATATTCTCCCATTTTCACTCGGGAATAGGGAGTGGCTTAAGCAATCTTGCAGGTCTCCGATGTTCTGCTTTGACCTGCTTGCATGTCAGACACTCTGACACAAATCGGCCGATATCATGCTTCATGCCCGGCCACCAATACAATTGCTGAAGGTCTCGATACATCTTGGTACTTCCTGGGTGGATAGAGTACGGTGATGTATGCGCCTCTGCCATGATAGTAACTTGCAGCGAATCACCTGCGGGTACCCAAAGTCTACCTCTGAACCTCACGATCCCATCTACTACTGAATACATATCACTACCTCTCTCATCAGCTCTCTGTATCCACTTACTCAGCTGCTCATCAACTGCTTGAGCAACTCTGATACGGTCAAACAGCGTAGTCTGCACTGTGAAGGCCGACAATCTAGGAGCTCTACCCTTGGCATAAAACTCTAGTCCAAACCTCTGAATCTCATCCTGCAACAGTCTAGACACCGTCAAGGAAGCAATCACTGCTGTCTTTCTACTCAGTGAATCTGCGACGACATTAGCCTTACCCGGATTGTAACTAATGTCACAGTTGTAATCTTTCACCAACTCTAACCATCTCCGTTGCCTCATGTTCAACTCCTTCTGGGTGAAGAAGTATTTGAGGCTTTTCTGGTCGGTGAATATCTTACACTTCTCTCCATAGAGATAGTGTCTCAAAATTTTGAGAGCGAACACCACTGCTGCTAACTCCAAATCATGAGTAGGGTAGTTCTTCTCATGCTCCTTCAACTACCTAGAAGCATAAGCAATAACCCTATCTTGTTGCTTAAGAACTGCTCTCAATCCCAACTTGTAAGCATCAGTGTAAACCACGAAATCACCTTGCCTTGCTGGCATAGCCAACACTGGTGATGTCGTAAGAGCTTCCTTCAATACATCAAAGCTCTTTGACACTCGGAACTCCAAATGAACTTGTCATTCTTCTTGGTCAATGCTGTCAAGGGCACGACAATTGATGAAAAATCCTTGATGAACTTCCTATAGTAATCGGCCAATCCAAGAAAGATGCGAATCTCCGATGCATTTCTAGGTATAGACCACTCCTTCACTGCTTGAACCTTGGAAGGATCCACTTCCACTCCACTCTTGGAAATAATATGACCCAAAAACGCTACTCTCTCCAACCAAAACTCACACTTGTCAAACTTTTCAAACAACTTTTGTTCTCGGAGTACCTCAAGAACCGTCTTCAAAAGCTGCGAATGTTCTTCTCTATCCTTCGAGTAAATGAGGATATCATCTATGAAGACAATGACAAACTGATCCAAGTATGGCTGAAACACGCGGTTCATAAGATCCATGAAGACCGCGGGCGCGTTCGTCATCCCGAACGGCATCACAAGGAACTCGTAGTGGACATAACGAGTCCTAAATGCTGTTTTGAACACATCAGACTCCTTCACCTTCAACTGGTGATAACCGGAACGAAGATCAATCTTCGAGAATACAGAGGCCCCTTGCAACTGATCAAAGAGATCCTCAATCCTAGGAAGCGGGTACTTGTTATTTACCGTCACTCCATTCAGCCCTCGGTAATAAATGCACAACCTTAGACTTCCGTCCTTCTTTTTCACAAAGAGAACTGGTGCTCCCCACGGAGATAAACTAGGGCGTATGAATCCCTTATCAAGCAACTCTTGAATCTGCTCTTTCAGTTCTTTCATTTCCGTAGGAGCCAATCTATAGGGTGCCTTAGAGATTGGCACAGTATCCGGTACCAAGTCAATAGAGAACTCGACTTCTCTATCGGGCGGAATACCTGCAACATCGCCTGGAAACACATCCTCAAAATCTCTGACAACGCCCACATCTGAAATATCTGGACGTGCTGGCAACTCTGTCAAAGATACACTGGCTAAGAATGCCTCACATCCATCATGCACCAACTTCTTAGCTTGCATGAAAGATATAATCTGAGTCCTCCTCGAACCCCTAGCAGTCTCAAACCAAAATGTTTCTTCTCCCTCCGGTCTGACCATCACCGATCACTGCTGGAAGTTAATCACCACCGCATTCTTCGTAATCCAGTCCATCCCAAGTATCATGTCAAACTCAGGCATGGGCAACACTATCAGGTCTGCACTCACTGATTGCCCTTGCAACAAGAGCTCAAGATTCTTCACTATATTCCTCGTGGAAAGCTCTTCCCCTGATGGGATGGTCATTGTGAATCCACCAAACAGCTCTTCACACTCAATACCCCGCTTGCGGGTAAAAGCCTCCGATATGAAAGAATGTGTAGCCCCCAAGTCTAACAAGGCTCTAGTGGCCACACCGGCTACTAAAATTCTGTCTACATTAAAGGTGATTACTACCACGAAAAGATTGAAAATAACAAGACTAGTCCTACTTAGGTTCATTCTAAGTCATCGAATTCCCAAAAATCAAAATTATTCATGCCAATACAGATGACTAACACGAAGCATGCTACCTAATAAGTTCACATTACCAATAAGAAAAGCTCATAATCGAAAATTGCATCTACAAGTCAATTAAATCACCCTTAATCAAAAGCTCTAAATATTACCTGTGATGAGCGTGGTATCAGGATCAGCCTCCTCGGCCTGCATCACAAAGACTCGCCCCTGAGTCGGCGTCCGGTGCTGTGGACAATCCGGAGCTATGTGCCCTGGCTTCTTGCAACAAAAAAAGATTCCAGCGCCTACTAAACACTTCCCATGATGGGCACGCTTGCAAATTGTGCAGTGAGGCTTCTCCCCAGCCTTGGGAGGAGCGGGTCTTTGGGCCTGGTGCCCCTGAGGTCTCTGAGCATGATGCCCCAGGGGCCTATGGGCCAGATTCCCCTGAGGTCTAAAGGGTCCCTGCTGTCTCTGTGGCCCAGTAAATGGCCTCTTGCCTTGCGGCTTCTGGTGACCCTGATGAGCGAAGGTCCTCTTGCCATGAACCTCGGCACTGATGTCCTTCAAGGACTGCTCGGACCTCATAGCGTTCCTGACGGCAGCTGCATAATCCACTGGCTCAGCCATCATCACATCCCTACGAATGGTAGGCCTCAGACATGCAACAAAGTGCTGCAACTTCTCCGCCTCATCATTCCCTATCAATGGCACGAAGTGGCAGCCCCTCTCAAACTTCCGAACAAACTCGGATACAGGCAGATCTCCCTGCCGGAGACTTATGAACTCTTTCTTCAATTGCGCTCTAACCTCAGCTGTATAGTACTTCTCATAGAAGAGAGTCTTGAATGCTTCCCAAGTCAGTGTGGTGACATCCACAGTCTTCTCCACACCCTCAAACCACAAGGCGGCGTCATCCTTGAGAAGGAAAGTCATACAGTGAACCCGGTCTCCATCTCCCAACTCCATGTAGCGGAAAATCGCCTCAAGCGAGCGAATCCAGCCCTCGGCTACCATTGGATCCGTAGTACCAGAGAAGTCCTTAGGATCCATCTTCCTGAACTGATCATAGATCGCGTTAGGTCTAGCCCTCGGGGCCTCGGCATGCTGCTCTAAGATACGAGCCAGGCCGGCTAGCACCTGAGCCCCAACATCAAATGGTGGAGGGGGCGGAGGAGGTGGCGGCGGTGGAGGTCAAGGAGATCACGTCGAGGTGCCATCTGTGCACAAGTTCAAATTTCAAAAAATTTAAATTTCATGCCTTAAGAAAATATTTTATCTAAACATAAACATGCTCAAACAATTTAGGAAACTAATGCTACTAATCTGAACAAATAATCAATAAATGAAACATAAATCTTACAGACTTTGAGGCGAGATCCCTTGAGTTTCGGAAACCGGTAGTAGGCACAGCCCAAACCAAGAACCTGGCTCTAATACCAACTAAAACGTCTCTAAAGATACCACTAATATAATGATTTAATTTACTAAAGAAAATACGGAATTTTTCAAAAAACTTTTCCATGACCCGTTTGAAACTATTACAAAGCCAACCTTTCACAGATAGCAATTCAGCAAAAGAAATAGACGTCTGATAACTTTAATCCAAATACGGTAATCATAAACAATCTAGAAAGGGGAGTTTATCCCACTCAGTTGCGGAATAAGAATGTTAAGTTTACATGCCAAAAGTTTTAAAGCATGGAAAACACCTCCAGCAAACAACAGACAGCGTATGAAAATATTCCACTCATAAATAAAATGGCAACATCAGAGTTTGCGGAACAACTAATGCACGTCGGTCAAGGGCCTGCACTACCGGTGACCTCGCTCTGGGGATCCTGCCCCTCAGCCTCAAAATAATAGTCCTTATCTGAAAACAATAAGTGTAGTGAGCCTAAAAGACTCAGCAAGAATATGGGGGGGGGATAACGAGTACTGCATAATTACAAGCACATGCATATTAAAAATACTTGTAATAAAGTAATTTTGTGCCCTTAACTTAAACGAAAAGAGTGAACATGAATGAAACATATGCATGACTAAGTCGAACATAAGAAATATAACTGAGTAAACTGTATGGAAACATAGACATAAATATTTGAACTTAAATCCTTGAATTGTGACTCTGTGATTTCGATCATGATCATGACTGCAGTGCACTATGCTGCAAGGAAGTCAGGATAATACCCAACTCGTCTTGCCCATACTTGGTAAGGGAAGCCAGGATTTCTCCCAACTCGTCCAAACCCATACTTGGTAAGGGAAGCCAGGATTTCTCCCAACTCGTCCAAACCCATAAATTTTATAAGGGAAGTCAGAACGTCTCCTAACTCATCCAAACCCATACTTTCTATAGTCACAATCATCTCACTTTGTTTCTAAAAATATTTTCCTTTCATACTTGAATATGAAACTTAGCATGCGTAAAGAAAATGTCGTAAATGTAGAAATGATGTAAATGTAAATATTAAGTGATTATCATGCATATGACTCACACAAGGATGATCGGGATGGTGATTTAGGAGCCAAACCAAAAAGGATGGAAAATTCAACCCAACAATAGCACTTACGATGAATTGAGCGGTTTACGTGTAAAATTTATAACTTACTCGATTCCTATCCAAAAAGGATTCCGCTTGAAACCACGACTCCACGACACTTAGAACTAAGTAAAGAAGTCATTCTATGAATTTATTTCCTAAGCTATCATTTTTCAAAAGGTCGATTTCCGGGCAGCAGCCCCTTTGTGTTCAACCAAATCTGCACCTTAACATTTAAGAATCTAAAACTCGCCCCAAACTTAACCGAATTGATTCCCTCTTGAAACAACAATTTCCCAACATCCTAGACTATTTCTAAACCCGAGCCCTTAACCAAAAACCCGTGTTTAGATCCTGTTTTAAATACGGCTTCCGGACAGCCCATACACTCTCAAAATCTGCTCATGCCTCACTATCATTCTCAACCAAAAACTTAGGTGTTTGTCTCCAAACTCCAGCCTCTATCCTAGTATCATAATCGTCATTTAAGCTTACCCAAAGCTCCATTAAAACTCACCCTTAACAGCCCAATCCCAGCTCAACATGGCAATCAAACCAAGCCCCTAGACTCTAGCCATTCAAAGGTTTCTCAAAGCCCACTCGCAAACTAACAACATTCCATCTTAACGCTATCATGCGAACTTCATATCATCCATGGTAGCTCTAAATCACCATCCAAGCATCACAACAATTTACACAAGGACATCAACAATAATTCGAACCACAAGTCAAGAAAAATCTGAAATGAATTCGATCCAAAAGCTAGGATTAATTTCTGAAAAATCTCGAGTGCACCAAGGCATCCAAGAAAACAACAATATAAAGAAAATCATCACTCTAACCACCATCGCAGCAAAAAGAAAAGATTCAAACTTAGCAAGAGATTCTGGAAATTTTCGAACCCAATGCATAAAAGAGATTTTTATTTCTGAAATTTTTCGATGATACAAGACTTCAATGCATTACCAACCCGAGTTCATATACACTTCAAATCCTCAACAAAACAACATAATTTTCGAGCAAGGAATGCAACAAGAACTTGCGCTAAAAAAAAAAAAAAAAACCGAGCAGGTCATGTAATGTTATGCTTCGAACAGGGCCATGAACATGCTAAAGAATTTTGAAACTTGAAAATGAAACACACAATACAATATAGTTTACAGGGTGTAGCAAAGAAGCCATATCTTGCCTAAGTTAGAACCAAAAAAAAAATCGGACAGGGACGAAGCTCGTCGCGGCCGATGGAGTGGTGAAGTAGCGTCGCTCGATTGAGCTAAATCCGAGCTGGAAATGAGCTCAACCTTCGACCAGCTAGCTTAGGACCGTTTTCTTGGAACAAAAAAATGAAGATTGAAGAGCTTAGTGAAGAAGAATGGCATAGCCGATGGTTTCCATGAAGAACAGGGCAAGAAACGGCTATTGTGTGTTTGAGTGTGTGAGTGCGTGAGTTTTTGTGTGTGTGAATGTGTGGCTAGGATTGAATCTTGTGCTAGATTAGGTAACCCTAGAGAAAATGGAAGTGTTAAGAAATTTAGGGGAAAAAATGCTATACACCTAAAAAAAATGTCAAACCAATAAAAAAATTAGGACTACAATTTAAATCGCACTAAATAAAAATACCAGATTAAAAGTCCTAATTTAAATTATTAAATTTGATTTTTAATAGTCCGGAAATAAAAAAAAATACTAATTTTTGCAAAAGTTAAAAATAATAAATTCTAATGCGCGGAAAAATATAATATTCAGTCAATTAATCACAGAAAATTAAAATAATTAAGATAATAAATATTAAAAACTAATTTAGGCATTTAAATACCGAAAATTAAAATTATGAATATTAAAAACACCTTTAGGCATGAAACTCTAATTAAGGAAATTTTAGGCGTCACAAATATAGTGCTTTATCGTATGAATTTTTCAGAGATACAGATTGAAGAATTTGGATAATGAGTTTTCTGGGCAAGGGGTATTGCTTGGCAGACGACAATTTTGGGATTTGGTTCAATATAGTTTGTATTGGGATTTGGATTTGACTAAGTTCTAAATTCAATATTCATGGATAGTGACGTCCGTTAAGACATTAGAGGGAGTATATGTTCGACTGTGTATTTTGGTTATTTGATAATGGATTGTTCTCTTGGGTTTAGATCAATTATTGATCGGTAGCTTTGCAAAACTACTTGCGAGATTGAGTATATTTTTACTCAATAGTAATTTGGAATACGAGTGTTGTGGTTACAATCTTAGGTGTGACCTAGACCTGATTTAGAAGACGAAATCTCTTAAGGTGAGGACAATGTAGTAACCCGAGTTCCATTTCACATGTCAGAAAATGACACTAAATTTTTAAAGTGGGAAACATGATTAAGGATTCATTATTTGGCAAAAATAAGTGAAAAATCAGCTCCGGAACGTTCAAAAATGGTAGGTAGTGTCCCGGGGGCCGAACTAGTTCGGAAGGAGCAGAAGTAGTTCAGATCTTCCGAACTTAGCAAGCAACAGGTGCATTGTAGGCTGGACAAGTGTCAATTTGGACCTTCCGAACTCACCTGTCCAGAAACATGTTGAAAAGCTGAAAAAAGTGTGAAAATTCAGGGGGTTTTTGAACCATTAATCTATATTTGAGTGTTTTGGGCCATACCATCGAGGGTCGGACATCAGCGAGGTGCAACTACAAAAAAAAAAAAAAAGTTGTTGGAGAGGCTTATTTGACCTGTAGGAGCGGTGGGAAACCGCTCCTACAAATATTGCAACGGTTTGGCAAGCTCTCTTGTTGCCACCGTTGCTAGGGCCAATTAAACAGGAAGATTAGATCAATGGTAAATGTTTTCATAACCGCTCTAACATGTTGGTTTTTTACCCATTACAATCCGCTCTAATATAAGCTTAGTTGTAGCGATTTTTGAAACCGATCCAAAATCTTAGGTACGATATTCACCGATCTTGAAAATGAGGACCGTTTGCCAACCGATTGTGAAACATGGATATTGCCAAAGTTTTTTAGCCGCTGCTGAAGGTGAAACCTAGGAGCGGTTCACGTACCCGATTCTTTTTGCGATTATTAGGATCGGATAATAACTGCTCCTAAATTTGGGCTGAAAGAGCGCTTCCCTTCACCGCTTCTATATGTGTGTGTGGGGATCGGTTTCATAATTGTTCTTTAAACTAATGGAGGAGATCTACGGATAATTTCTTGAGCATTTGATGAATTAATATTGTTGCATGATTTCTTCCATCACACTTGCCATCTACAAAAAAAATTGGATTTTACGTCATGCATTTATATAATTAATTTTTAATAACTCATTTGTTAATATCAAACATGCTAATACCTGTCCCGGTAATGTTTCGGGTCCTCGGGATCCCCCAACAGTTCCAACCATCATGGCTCTCCTGCCACGTGTATTTTGAATGCTTTGAAATGAACCTAAAAAGTATTTAAAACATAATATTAGTTCATTAATAAAAAAAACATATTTTTACTTCATTGTTGTAAATTCAATTAGTTATTCATACAGAAAAATAAAAAAAGAATTGCAGCCTTCCTCTATATGCTCAACATCATGTTGTAACTCCGATTCACTATTTGATGTTTTCGATGGAAAGTGCGAGGATGGAAAAAGGCAGTCACCGGTTGCACAATATTTATATCAAAACGAATTTTACGACATAAGGAACACAACCCATCAATCAATTTCAATTTACCGAAAACGTACGATGGCGAAAGGCGGCGAAAGAGAGGCTGCCGGAATCGGGTTTTATCAGCATGTGCTTAAAAACTAGGAAAGTGTTTATAAATAGACATCCCATGTCAAGAGCTTTCCAACGGTATATTTGGTTTCACATTTGGACTACAGACGGCAGAGTTACGATGGTTTGAAGATGCGGCGGTGGAGAGAGAAGATGTTACGGAAAATAGAATGCAGGAGAGAGAAGATGATAGTGATGACGGTGGAAGATTATGTGACATATATATGTCATGTCACAATATAATGTGTATACAAGTTTTTAAATGTATGTACTCTTTTATTCATTCGAGGTTAAAACTTGACCCGATTTGAGTTATTTCAACTCCTGTGGGCTATAAAAATCACATATTTATTTTAATATCGTCTATAAACCGATATTTACCAATACATATTTTTAACACACAATTCATTTATTTTTAATCTCATTTAGTCCCTTGATCTTGTATTTAGTAACCTTTAATCATGATTAACATTTAATTAACTTAAAATTGGGTACGGGTTATTACATTCTCCCCAACTTAAAAAATTTCGTCCTCAAAATTTAAATATGGGTAACAATCAAGGAACTAAATATTCCAACTTCTTCATCACAAGTACTGTACATTCCACACATTATTCAAAATATACTATGCATGTTATACATATCAACAGAATTTATAGTAAACAACTCAGGATGTTCTGCTCGCATATGAATCTCGAGCTCCCAAGTCTCTTATTATATGCCTCTACGTTGCCATTGAACCTTAACCAATGGTATAGTCTTGTTCCGAAGTACCTTTTCTTTCCTGTCAAGGATCCGGAGTGGTCTTTCCACGTATGACAGATCAGGTTCAAGCTGCACGTCAATCAGATGTATCACATGCGACTCGTTAGCAATATATTGCCGAATTAATGACACGTGGAAGATATTATGGATACTAGATAGATATGACAGTAAAACCAAATGATACACCACATCTCCAATCTTTTCCAATATCTCAAATGGTCCAATATACCGAGGTGATAAATTACCTTTCAAACCAAACCTCATCACCTTCCTAAAAGGTGATACTCGAATAAACACATGCTCATTAGGCTCAAACTGCAATGGCCTATGGTGAACATTAGCATAACTAGCCTGTCTGTCTTGGGCAACTCTGATTCTTCATTTGATCAGATCTACCTTGTCTGTAACCTAATTTATTAACTCTGGCCCCTCGACCTGCCGTTCTCCGGTCCACCTCATCCCAGAATAGTGGGGTACGATATCGTTGCCCATACAATGCCTCAAAGGGGTGCCATGTCAATATTGTGTTGATAACTATTATTGTAGGCAAATTCTACCAAATGTAACGGATCCTGCCATGACAAGCCAAAATCCATAACAGATGCTCTCAGCATATCCTTGAGTGTTCGTATCGTTCGCTCTGACTGTCATCAATCTCCGGATGATACGATGTACTCAAACTCAGAGTGGTGCCCAATTCTTTCTGGAAACTACCCTAGAACCGTGAGGTAAAACGTGGATCCTTGTCACTGTCTATGCTCAGTGGAATTTCTTGTACTCTCACTATCTTTTGGGTATATAAGCTTGTCATGGGATCAATGAATACTCTCCATTGTAAGGAATAAAATGTGCAGATTTTTTCAAACGATCCACAACGACCTAGATAGCATCACATTGACGCGAAGTCATGGGAAAATGGGTGACAAAGTCCATAGTCACATGCCCCCACTTCCACTTGGAAACCTCTAAACTTTGCAATAAACCACTTGGTCTTTGATGTTTTTCCTTGACCTGCTGACATACAAGGCATTTAGAAAAGAACTGGTATACACTTGGCTTGAACAGGTGGATGATTAGGTGGATTTCTTCAGTGGGTCAAGAGCTTGCAGGCGCTATTGCAGCTTATCGTGCAGCTCGATAAACTTGTGTTTGTAATTGTTATTTGCCTTTTGAAATAAAGTTTGTCGTTGCGTATGAACTAGAAATTAATCAACACAACTTAAATAATGAAGAGATAATATTACCCCTAAACATGTGCGGATTTTAATGTAAATCTAATAAGCCAAGCATGTTTTGAAAGAGAGAAAACTTAGCGTCCCATAGTGGTTTCGTAAAGATGTCTGTTGCCTATTGATCGGTGGAGATGAATACTAATTGAATCTCCTTCTTCAACACGTGATCTCTGATGAAGTGATAACATACATCAATGTGTTTGGTTCTTGAATGCATTACCGGATTTTGGGAAATAGCAATTGTTCTTGTGTTGTCACAGTAGATAGGAACTTCATTTGATTGAATTCTAGTGTTTCGAAGTTGTTGTTGTATCCATAATACTTGTGCACAGCAACTGCCAGCTGCAAGGTACTCTGCTTCAGCAGTAGATGTGGCGATAGACGTTTGCTTTTTGCTGAACCATGATATAAGTCTGTCCACCAAAAATTGACATGTGCCACTAGTACTTTTATGATCCATCTTGAAACCTGCATAATATGCATCTATGCAGCCAAGGAGATTAAATTCTGAGTCTTTGGGATAACAAAGACCCACAATATTAGATGTTCCTTTGAGATATTTAAGTATTCTCTTAGCGGCGGTATAATAAGATTGTTTAGGTGCAGCTTGAAATCTAGCACATAAGCATACTGCAAACATGATATCTGTTCTACTTACTGTTAGGTATAATAGGGATCCAATAAGTCTGCGATACATGGTTACCTCTACCGATTCTCTTGCTTCATCTTGATCAAGTTTAATGGAAGCACTCATAGGAGTTGATGCAGTAGAGCAATTTTCCATTCCAAATTTATTGATAAGCTCTTTGGTATATTCGGCTTAATTGATGAAAATGTCATTCTCAAGTTGTTTTACTTGTAATTCGAGAAAGAAATTCAACTCGTCCATCATGCTCATTTCAAACTGCTCCTGCATAAGCTTCGAAAACTTCTCGCATAGCTTAGGATTAGTTGAGCCAAATATGATATCATCTACGTAAATTTGGACAAGTAGAATATGATCTCCTTTGGTGAATTTGAAAAGGGTCTTATCGACCGTTCCCATAACAAAGTCATGATTTAAGTAAAACTGTGATAATGTGTCATACCAAGATCTTGGTGCCTGTTTTAAACCATAAAGCGCTTTATCAAGTTTAAAAACATAATCAGGAGTTAGTGGATTGATAAAACCTGGTGGTTGTTCAACGTAGACCTCTTCATGATAAGTAATCCATTGAGAAATGCTGGCTGACTTAACATTCATTTGATATACTTTGAAGTTCTTTTAGGCATCATAAGATAGAAATATTCGGATGGATTCAATTCTTGCCACTGAAGCAAATTATTCATCAAAGTCAATTCCTTCTTCTTGTCTGAATCCTTGAGCAACCAGTCTGAATTTATTTCTGATTACTGTTCCATGCTCATCCAGTTTGTTGCAAAACACCCACCTAGTTCCTATGATATTTTGATTGTTCGGTCGAGGGACTAGATTCCAAACTTTGTTTCTGGTGAACTGATTTAGTTCCTCCTGCATTGCTTCAATCCAGCTAGCATCTTGTAAAGCTTCATCAATTTTCTTAGGTTCAAGCTGTGATATAAATGTTTCGTGCAATATTTTATCAATCATTTGTTGTTCTAAGTGGAGCAATAGGGTTACCAATGACCAACTCTGGTGGATGATCTTTGTTCCATCGGAGACATGGTCCAAGAGGATTTGTATCCTGATTTCTTGGGGCATCATCATCAGCTCTAACTGTGTTGTCAGGTGGAACAATATCTTCTACAATCGTTGGTTCTTCCTGATCTCGGCTGATTAGGTCTTCATTGATGATTGGTTCAACGGTCAGGGGCTCTTGTTAAATTCTCCTAATGGGAGGTTCATCATTATCACTTTCATCGTTTAGAATAGTTGTTTCCAGCCTATCTGTAAGGTATTTTATATTTATCTGATATTGATCAGCACATACAGTAGATTCATAAAAAATAACATGAATGGTTTCCTATACTATCAGTGACTTATTATTGAACACCCTATAAGCTCGACTGACTGAGGAATAGCCAATGAATATGCCTTCATCTGCCTTTGCATCAAAAGCTGTCAAGTGATGTTTGCCATTGTCATGGATAAAGCATTTTTACCCAAAGATTTTGAAATATGATAAATCGGGTTTTGGGCCATTCCAGATCTCATAAGGTGTCTTGTTATGTCTTTTGATAATCATATATCTGTTTTGAGTATAACAAGTTGTATTAATTGCCTCAGCCCAAAGTCTTTGAGAGACATTAGAATCAGTAATCATAGTTTTAGCTGCTTCCTTAAGAGTGTGATTCCTTAGTTCAGCAATACCATTTTGTATTGGGGTACATGCAACTGATAACTCATATTTGATTTCCTGGTCATTTAGATAGGATCCAAGGATTTTGTTTAAGAACTCAGTGACTCTATCGCTCTTGATCCGATCTATCCCAGTACGTTTCTCATTTTGCAAACGTTTTAAAATTTTAATTAAGTGAGTGGTTGTCTGGTCTTTGGAAGACAAAGAGACTACCCAATTAAATCGAGAGTAATCGTCTACAATGACCACAATATATCTCATTCCCCCTAAGCTTCTGACTGGTATAGGACCAAATAGGTCCATGTGCAATAAGTCCAAGCATTTGGTTGAAGAAATACACCCTTTGATTTTAAATGTAGCTCTCACTTGTTTACCTAGTTGGAAAGCTGAACATACTTTGTTCTTTTTAATGTCTCCTTTGGGCAAGCCAGGAACCAGTTCATGTTTATTCAGATGCTTAATGAACTTAAAGTTTAAGTGGTTCAAACGTTTATGCCATAACCAATGCTTATCACTTTGAGCAACAAAATATGTAGGGGAAGGTGGTTGTTCACATTGCCAATTTATCCTATATGTGTTTTGTTCTCTTATTTTGGTTAACATGATTTTACCCTTACTAGATTTGATTGTGCATGTGTGTTTGTGGAACTCAACCATATGACCATTGTCACATAATTGGCTAATACTAATCAGGTTATAACATAGATTATCAACCAGTAATACATCATTGATAACAATATTGCCATGGGTAATCTTACCCTTACCCACGGTCTTAACCTTAGAGTTGTCACCAAATATTATTTTTGGTCCTTTTTAGTATACGATTTCTGACAGTAAATCTTTGTTTTCGGTCATGTGCCTGGAGCATCCACTATCAAGATACCTTGTAGTATTTTCTACCATTTTATTTTTCTCGGCTGATTTTATTACCTGCAAAATAAATATATGACTATGGTACACTTATCTTATTTGGGTCCAAACTGGATTAGTCCTTTTGGGACCCACACTTGAAGTACCCTAATGGGCTTACCCGTGTGTGCATCCAAAAAGTGAATCGATTGAGGAATCTTATGTGTGCTTGTGTGTGATCTAGATACCACCGTGTGCTGTTTGAACTTTGATCTTTGTTGTTCAGTCTATATCAATTTTGAACAGGCCTGCAGTTGAAGTACTGGTATTGTGTCACCCGATGATTCCTGTATTTAGATTGACTTTGTTCAAACCTCTCCTGATTAAAGTTAGATCGGTTTCCCTCTCTTTGTTTATTCAGCTTTGGTTTGAATTGGGTCTCTCTTTTCCGAGGATTCTGTGGTTCCACATAACCTAGCCCTATGTGCTTAGCCTTGTTCTCATAGCTTATTGGATGTTTTACATTGATCTCAGGCTCATTGTGTTCATATATCGTACTAGATTGGACAAATCTTGTGACATTAGGATTGTCTTGACTAGGATACGATTGAGTACCTTCCTCAGTAAGAGTACAGTCATTTGAACCATATCCCAGGCCGGTTCTGTCACCTTCCTGTTTCTGGTTCTCATGTATCTTAATCAATGATGTAGAAGATTTATTCCAAGTGTTGATTGTTTTAAGCAACTTTTGATTTTCATTCTAAGTGGCTTGGAATAATCGTCTCATGTTATCATTCTCTGTTGCTAGCAGGGTTAGCTTTACCTTTAGATCAAGTTCCTTTCGCTGCATGCAGCTAGATTCTTTTGACTTATCAACAAGGCTTTATTTTTCTACTTTTACTTCCTCGAATGATATAGAGAGCTTCTGATACTAATTAACCATGTCATTAGGTTCTTGTACTAAGTCCTCGCGTGTAAATTTAGATGAGTTAAAATCAAGTACCTCAGTGTCGTCATCTTCCAATTGAGAGTTGGCCATTAGGCACTGAACTTGCTCCTCCTCACTTTCTTCAGATGAACTGTCTGAACCAGATGACTAAGATTCAGTTTTTGTCCACTTGTTTTTTCCTTCATCATCAACTAGTACTCTTTGTTCTCTCTTCTTCTTGAAAGTTCTTCTACCTTCTTTTCCTTTCTTCTTCTCATAGTGTTGTTTTTTTCATCATTCTTGGGCTTGGTACAATCTGTGGCCTTTATTGCCACATTTAAAGCACGAGGGACCATCGTCTGTATGGTCTTGTTTATAGTGAATTTTATTAAAATTTTTTATTTTTACGCATAAACTTACCAAATTTCTTAATAAAAAGAGACATCACCTCATTGCTCAGTTGCTCAGGTGTCTTCTTTGATGGAGCTTCCTCAATCGGTTGAGGTAAGGCAGTTGAGGTCAAGGCTTTAGTAGGATTGGACGAATATGGCTCCTCTTCAGTTCTGATTCCGAGCTCAAACTCATATGCTTTTAGATCAGCAAACAAATCATGGAGCTCCAGTTTGCTTAAGTCCTTTGATTCTCTCATTTTTATGGTCTTGACATCCCATTATTTGGGCAATGCTCGCATAACATTCAAGGAAATTTCATGATTAGAGTATGTTTTAAAAAGAGAGATAAGTTCACAGACAATATTCTAAATCTTTCATCAAACTCAGCCATGGTTTCCACTGGCTTCATCTTGGCATCGTCAAACATCTGAATGGCCACTGTGATCTTGTTTTCTTTGGTCTAATTGTTGCCCTCGCATAGCTGAGTAAGATTTTCCCATATTTCTTTAGCTGTTAAGCTGTTTGATCTTGCTGAACATGTTCTTGTCAAGCATCTTATAGAGAATATCATTGGCCACATTGTCAAGGTTTGCTTTTTTTTTTTTTTTGTCTTCAGCACTCCATTCTGCTCTGGGTTTTTCAACCATCTGCGGTTCACCACCTGAAATTGCTACAGATGTATTAACTTTGAGGATCTTCATTGGGCCATCGGTGATGACATACCACATATCATTGTCTTGAGCAGATAGATGTGTCTGCATACGTATTTTCCAGTCATCATAGTTTTCTTTAGAAAACATAGGGATTTAGTTTAGTGAATTCATGATGCAAGAGTAAATATCAGTAGCTGTGAAATAAACCCTCTCTGATACCACTTGTTGGGCATCGGGTGTGTGTGTAGAGGGGGGGGGGACACTCTTAAAAAAATTTTGTTTTGAAGAGAAGAGGTTAAGTAAATGTTAGTCTACTTAACCGATTTTTCTCATCTTCTTAGATGAATAAGAGCTACTAAATGATAGTGCGGAAATGACTCTCACTAAGCTAGGTGATAATAGTAAAAATATGATGCAACGCAATAATGTAGATGTGCACAAAAATTTTTATGGATGTTTCGATATCAATCTCCTACGTCACACTTTCTTCCTCACGGGAAGGATACACTAGAAGACTTTGGTTATTACAATGTCTTGTAATACACCCACTCCAAGATAGTACTTATCACTGCCTAAAATGTAACTCCTAGATTTATACTGATAAGATCTAAAGTTCTTATCAAACTTCTTCGGATGATGATGTGTATGACTAAGCTTTTGAAAACTTAGATTCTCAAATCCTTGGAGTGAGATTAGTGCTCTACAATCAACAACTTGGATTTGAGTAATCCTTGAAACGATCACTTGAAGATCAGATATGCTTCATTTAGCGAGGGTTGAGAGAGCAATAGACTGTTGAAAATTTCATAATGCTCTTGGATTGAAGGTTTTGATAATGCGTTGGTTCCTGTCTTTTCTTCTCTCGTATTCCACTGATATATATATTTCAACTTTATAACGTCTCTTTTTCTTTGATATTTGCACTTATTTCTTAGTTGCTTTGTCAACGTTGTTCGAAGTGTCTTTTCAGGCAGATACTCCAGCAGATTATTTTCCTCTTAAAGTGGAGTAAATTCTGCTGGACTTTTAGAATATCTGTACTTGAGTTTCCGTTTTGTCTATTCAACGTGTCTTCACAATAAATGTTGTGTACAACTAGCAACCTTTTATCAGATGGCTCCTTAAATGCTTGTCCTTTTGCATTTAATGTTGTCATGTCAAGGGTTTGTTAGTCATTGCTTGTGGCTTGTAAGAACAGTGTATTTCTTGAGACTTTTACTCGGTTGACATCAGTACTTGCTACTTATGGCTTTGATCGGTTTCTATTTTTTCAGAAAGCCAGTTGACGTTCCTGCGATCGGTTGACATACATAGATCGGTAGATATCCTCATATCAGTAGATGTGCTCAGATCGGTAGATGTTTTCATATCGGTGGCATCCTTATAACAATGATGTATTGTTTTATTATTACCAAAAGTTTGGATTCAAAAAAATTAAATAAAAATTAAAAACACGTAATAATAGTAGTAATATTTAGTTTAAATACATAATAACAAAATCTAAGTTTATATATAATTTAAATTTGAAAATATAGTTGTAAAAACTTTAAAGTTTAACTAATAAAATAAAATATTTTAAAAAATCATAATTTTACAAAATAAACATTAAATGATTAAAATATAATATATCAACATACAATAAAATTCAAACATACAATATATAAAAATGTATCAAATTTTTCTTAATTTTATATAAAATAATAATAATAAAAATATTCGGGTCCTCTCGGGGTCAACCCTAGTTGACCCAAACCCGGTTAATTTTTCGTGTTTTCTTTTGGGTCCAACCCGATTCACCCAAAACCCAAAAGCCTCAACCTTAACCTGATATTTTTCTGGTCGACTCGTGGTTGGTTAGCAGGTTGGGTTCATTTACCCATACGAAAATATATTGATGAAAAAATGGTGATGTATCTCATATCCTCATAAAATTTATGTACACTCTCCAGCGTTATATCATCATTTTCAGCTTCTTGATCACCATAATTACCAAGAGTAGATGCATTCAAACAAACTGATTTTTTTACTGGTGTTGCAACACTAGAGACAACACCCAGTGGATTGAGTTGAGAGCACCTCTAGTCTTTCAACAATGTAATCAGGGAGATATGATATTCTTCTTCATTCGGTTCTTGATCTCTATTAGAGACACTCAGGGAAACAATAATATTTTTGTGGTGTCTATTTTCACACTCATTTTCATGGTGTCCATATCCACTGCATTCCCTGTATTGCACAAAATCATAATTATTGGTATATTAGATTGATTATTAACAACATACCTTGGTCGAGACAATTTTTGAGTAGGTGACACCCCCAATAAATTTTCAGGAGAAGTTAAACTAGGGTGCTTAGATTGTTGTCCTACTTTCTTTTTGTCTCTTCTCTTCTTCAAATAATCTTCAAACTTCTAGGTGATCAAGAAAATTGAATCTTCACATAAATCTAACTTACTAACTTTCGGTGGTCGGAGTGTGACATCAGAAACTGGCACGTCCATGATAAACCTGCAAAAATAAAGATAAAAAGAATCTCTCTTAGTAATGTCAAGAGTTGGCTCGGATGCCACTTGTAAGGGATAATTGCGGTTTATCTTAAATTCATGTAGAGTTTTTGTTGTCTACGGTGTTGGTAACACAAAAGACAACATGCAGCGAAAATAGTATAATATGAATAACTAAATAAAACAATTGTGCAGGAGCTTTAGGACCAAATAATTACTAGAAAAATGTAAATCAATTTTACAAACCAATATTAATGATTTTTACGAAAAACAGTAAAGACTAAATTTTTCAACAATTTGAGAAACCAAATTTCATCCTAAATAACAAGAATAAGAAAAACAATTAGATGTAAGTTCTGTATGCCAAAACTGGAGAATCATAAAAGATCTTCCAAATAATACTATGCACTAATTGTTGTCTTCAATGTATCCAACATGCACGGCAACACGGCTAAAGTAGCAACGACGACTATAAAATTTCTTCAGCAATCTTCGAATTCTTCCACATGATTTTTATCTGAGTTCTCTCTGAATTCCAGACTGAAGAAGTTGATCATTTGAGCACAGGAATCCTTTATTTTTAAATTAGAGTCCAAGCATGAAAATGATTCCTTAGATAGAGCCTTACACAATAAGAAAATAAGAGTTTATAAGGAACGTGAATCTTTTAAGCACAATCAATTGTATCTTGATAATATTTGATAAAAAATACTAAAAATATCATATCAAGATATTAACAAATCTAGTTAAATATTCAATCTACAAAATATTTAATCTCGATAATTATTATTGAAATATTAAACCTAGAAAAGATCAAGTCTAGAAAGGAAAAACTCTTAATCAAATTTTTTCAAACTTGGGAGAAAATCATCAAGGAATTAATATTCCTTTCAATCTCTATATTCATCCGATGATGATTAGATCTCAAATAAACCTCTTATTACACTCAGGTCAATCATTCCAATCCTCGGTACAAAATAGAGAATTCTTATCCTAATGGTTCTTTGGTTTCGTTGTCTGTATCCAATATATGTATTTCTGGAACCATCTTACTAGTTGACAATTAACACTGGTATTTCCCCAACTACGAAATACTATATCTTAAATTACTGATCTGGTTTCCTCATTTCTGATGATGTCAGACAATAAGGTATTTGGGAGTTAAAACATTATTAAACAATAGTTGAATCTCAAACTCATCTTCTTGCACAGGAGAAAATTCCAAAATCTCCTCATAAACTCCTTTGAACAATTTCTAACAACTGAAAAATCCTGAGTGTCCACGCTGTGTGTGAAATGTGTTAATGATTTTACAAGGGTAATCTTTCCTTGCTAAGTTCTAATTCATGACAGGTTTCCAGAACAATTAAAATCCACATCATGGTTCACCTTCCTTTATGACAAAACTACATGTCGATACTTAATAGACATAACTGTATCATCTACTGGTATCAATACATTGTGGCTTCGTACTTAGCCTTAAAATATTGATCAAGTTAGCAACCATTTTCGGTTCCTAATTCCTACTGGAATCTTACGCTATTTATCTGCGTACTTTGAACTTAGAGTTCCACGTAGATTATTCTTAAATCTACGGTTTAACAATGAATATCTTATCCCTAGAATACTAAAAAGAAATCTCATAAACAAAGATTTTGCCTTATTTATCAATTGACGAAGTCATATGATAGATATTGTTAACGGCTGGCATCAAATCTAATACCAAATAATTCTCACTAACAAAGAAACTTTTAAAATCTCAACAAGAGAATCCATTCAGTACTATAATGCTAATAGGATATCTATACGTTCAGTGATTGTGTAATCCATCAAAACTGAGTCAGCCTCCAATGAGCCTCATCTAAAGCATGCTATGCTTCTAGAGCAAACACTGGCATATGGAGCGCTCCTTTAAAGTCAAATCCAAGAAAATCGTTCTCTCCCTAACGAATACCATACAGTCCACCGTACTCGATATCTTACAAAAATGTGATTATGATGCAACTAGTCATCCCTAAAAATAAGCATCAAGATCAAACATTAACCATCTTGTTCTAAAAACATTGTTACACTGATAGCCCGATAAATACTTAGCATTATCCCAATCAATTCACACCAAAAGATGTGCAATAATACTGATAATAAATCAAGTGTTTGGAATAAACAATACAAATGGAAACTATTATACAACAAAATATATTACATCCAGTTTGTTTCTTACAATATACAATGCTTACAACCCAAAATCTAATACATGCGAAAATATTACATTTCGTCTATGATACCCTATTACAGTCTACTAACTGAAACTTCTCCCTACCAATATCTATACAATCTTTCCAACCTACCCAATCCTTCCAATATTAAGGGGTATGATTATCTGGTAGATGGGGTAGGATCTTCATGACAATCTCTCCAACTACTTGTATAGAATCTTCATAGGTTACTTCTCTGATCATGGAATCATTGGATGCAACATTCCACACGTCTCACCCAATCCTCAACTACATCTGAAGTATCGTTGCCATTTAACGGCTTAGGTCCAACATAGATGAACCTATGCAAGTTGGATCTATGACGATCATTCTCCTGATGATGACGATGATCTTGGGGATATCTCTGAGAATCCTAATCATACCAACGCCCATCATTGTCATGACTATTGTTGTCGTTGAATTCAGCCATATACAAGAAATTTCAGTTATTAACCCAACAATCCACTAATATATCCGAAATATATTAATGCATGCTCTGATAACATAAATATAGTGACCTTTGCGGTTGGGTGAAATCCAATCCCTCTGGTCTCTTTCTCACCTGCTTCTTTGTATCTTTGTCATCCCACTTTACCAGAGGAGTGGGAGTTGTGACTGTTTGAAGGATAATCCAAATTTTTTTTTTCTATGTACTTCTTAAATGTACAGCTGGGCAGGCCTATACGCGATGGATAAACTACTGTAACCATGCCATTTTTTTCACTCTTGTATTTGGAATTACACTAGATGTACTAGTAATTGTTTGGTTAGAAAGAGAAATAGCTGCAAGAATACAACAACGTATTGGACCTGAATATGCCGGGCCCTTAGGAATTCTTTAAGCTATAGTAGATGGTACAAAACTACTTTTCAAAGAGAATCTTTTTCTATCTCCGGATTACCTACTAAGCAGAAACGTATGCATGCTATTAAAGATAAACAAAAATACAATTAGAGATAAATGCGGAAACTTAATTAATTACTAACTAGACAGAATAAAACCGGTAACAACTTAACCAAAAGCAATAATTATACAACCCAAATGGAACAGTACAAAAAAATCCCACCTAAACTAAGCTCCCGATAACCCCTGGATCCAAGCCTTGGTAACCTACTATGCACAGGTCAAACTTTTGGAAAACCTGAAACTATCCCATCGAATGGTGTGTCCACAAAACAACCGAGTACGTGAGCGATAATAGTGCTCAGTACGAATAAAATGAGTATACATATAATATGAGTGCGTGAATACGAATGTACAGGATATCGGAAACCTATTACAGTCAAATACTGCTCGGTCGGGAAAGGTTCCATGGAATGCAGCATGCTTGGCCATCGCATAAGGAGGTGGCACACATACCAAAATAAAATGTGGATGTAGGTGACCTGATCCCGTCCTAGCAGGTCCAACCATCCACTAAAGAATAAGGGGCTGAACGACCCCACTAAATGCTATAATAAGGTTTAGGCTCAATGATAAGTGCATTTTGTATGCATTAGTTCATAATATATTTATGTCTATTTTGTGTGAATTCATATTATTTTTATGTGTTTTTATGTGTTTTAGTGCATGTGTGTGTATTTCACTCCTTGGGTTAATTTTATAGGAAAATATATTTTTGAAGAGTGAATTACGGACTAGCTTTGTTCAAAAAATAAAATTTAATTTTAGAGAACTCCAAATCCGATCTCTACAGTTCAGATTAAATTTCAAGATGTTTGAAAGCTTTTGTCAAAATTTCGGCTCAATCCGACAGCTAGATCTTGAGATATGAATTTTTGAAAATCGTCGCTTGGTGCAGAATTTTTGTACTGCGCGCGCGCGAGAATCAAGCTCGCGCGCGCGCGAGTTTCTTGTCCAGGCCTCTGTTTTTATGTGTTACGGGCGCGCGTGTTCGGGGGTCATATGTGTTCCGAAAAATCCTTGTTTTGAGAGAAAATTAACTGGTAGGCATTCCGGACCATATATATACAAGATATAACATATTTTTGAGGGTTTCGAAGTTCCAGAACGCGCACAACACAGAGGAGGCGGCTACAAGGCTTGGGAGAGAAGATTTCTTCTTTCTTTTCTTCTTTTTATTTTTATTTTTGAATTATTTTTTTTAATTATTGAGTAGTTTATTTTCAACCAAGACGGCGTGATTGGGCCGAACAAATTCATGTAGAAAACTTGGATGTTTGTTTGGGTTTTTCAGAGTTGATTTTATTTTATTGATTGTTAGATTTATATTTATCTTGTGAATAGTCTGATCAACTGTTTGCTTGCATGTTAATCGATTCCAAGTCGACAGAGGAGGTATTGATTTTGATCACTCTGATAATTAACATATTGTAAAATCGACTAGAAATAGAATTCGGTTTCAGTGTACGGTTTGGGTGTAAACTGAATTTTCACAAATATTTAATGCATTCAAATTTGATTAGAATTACGAAAGATTAGTTCATCAATATTTGAATAGGTTTGATTGTTCTAGAAATAGTCCTATGAACAAATTAGAAGAATTCCCGTGAATTAAGATTACACCGATATAAAAGTCTTAAAGCCTGGTGGTGCAAGTTCGAATCCTGGGGAGAGCAAAAACTCTCCTTTCCAGGTGGAGAGAAGGCCATGAGCATGGGCCTGGGCCCCCAGAGCAGAGGCCAGATGGGCCAGAAGCATAGGGACGCACCCAGCCCATTACATAAAAGGGCGCCCTTTTATGTAATGGGCTGAGTGCGTCCCTCTGCTTCTGGCCTATCTGGCCTCTGCTCTGGGGGCCCAGGCCCATACTCATGGCCTTCTCTCCACCTGGAAAGGAGAGTTTTTGCCCTCCCCAGGATTCGAACTTGCACCACCAGGCTTTAAGTGCAAACTCTTCTGAATCCTGGTACCATTCTAGCTCAATGCTACCAGGATTCAAAAGAGTTTGCACTTAAATCCTGGTGGTGCAAGTTTGAATCCTGGGGAGGGCAAAAACTCTTCTTTCCAGGTGGAGAGAAGGCCATGAGTATGGGCCTGGGCCCCCAGAGCAGAGGCCAGATGGGCCAGAAGCAGAGAGACGCACCCAGCCCATTACAGTATGCAGCACGTTGGGCCGTTGCATCAGGAGATGACACACATACCAAAATAAACTATGAATATAGGTGACCTGATCCCGTCCTAGCAGGTACAACCATCCACTAAAGAATAAGGGGCTGAGCGACCTCACTGCATGCTATAATAAGGTATAGGCTCAACATGATAATGCATGAAACATAATAATCATGACATAATATATGCATATAAAACATGCCAAATAAACATGCAACACATAGAACATGCATACTCAACCAGGATATCTCAGATAATACATATGTACCTCAACGAATGACCTATCTGAACAAGCATCTAAAGTCCAACGCTACGTATCAAGATAATATCATGTCACTTGCACCGATATAAAAGACTTAACTAAGCTAATAGATATTCTCTAATACTACTAGGGATCTCGAACTATACATCATCCGTCGTCAGCCCACTGATGTCGAAGGCCCTGACCCAAGCACAGTTCCTCTACAAGTCCCGTAGCACCTCGCTATCGCTCGGACCTTGAGTAGCCGACTAAACCCTGAGAATATAAACTGATACACACTCAAACACCTCCAAACACACACCAATTGTGAGAAATCTGCGGTCTATTTATAAACGGAGTTCGGAAGGTCCGAACTCGCATGCTTTCCACGTCTCAAACTGCCTCTGATTGGAATCTCCGATCATGATCGGACGTTCCGATCTGCATGAACCTCCACGTGTGTACACACACTTGACACCTTAAAAAATGCACATGACCAACCCTTCGGAAGCTCTGATCCCATCTTCGGAAGTTCCGAACTCGACCTTTTGCTTCTGAAATCACTCGGTCCCTCCGATCAATTCGGATCTTCCGATCTGTCTTAGTCCATGTTCGGTGGTTCCGAACCACCCAAACCCACTTAGTTCGACAGGCCATTTCTGAACATTTCGGAATCGATTTTATACTTGGTTTAATCTATTACCTATCTAAAAGTGTGAATAAAAGGGCAAAGTATTACAATTGAGAATTTACAACTTTGCCCTTTTATTCTACACAATTTTATGTAAAAGTGAATACAAATAAGGATATAAATGTAAAAGCTAATTATTAACTAGGACATAAAAGTAAATGTATAAAATTTTATATAAATAAATACAAAAGACATGGCTTGTTAATTATTACACATTAACTAAATGCATTCATTAGTGAGTAATAGTGTGTTGATTAGAATAAATGAATCAAAAAGATGTTACAATATAATGAGCCTAAAATAATTTTCCATAATTTCATGTTTTTGGTGGGATTTTTTTCATTAAATTAATTGATTAAATAAATAAAATAAAAAGAAATATTTTTGTAACGAAATCAGTTTTGAAAAGAGAAAAACAAAATGGGTGGGATTTGTTTTCATTTAATTAATTAATTAAATAACTAAAATAAAATGAAATAATTTTGTAAAGAAATCAGTTTTGAAAAGAGAAAAACAAAAAATTAAAAATTCTCATAGTAATTTGAAAAACATGTTATAATTAAAAATAAAAAACGGATATATATTTATAAATGTATACAAATTTTATGTAAAGGTGAATACAAATAAGGATATAAAAGTAAAAGTCAATTATTAACTAGGATATAAAAGTAAATGTATAAAATTTTATATAAATAAATACAAAATACATGGCTTGTTAATTATTACACATTAAATAAATAAATTCATTAGTGAGTAATAGTGTGTTGATTAGAATAAATGAATCAAAAAGATGTTACAATATGATGAGCCTAAAATAATTTTCCATAATTTCATGTTTTTGGTGGGATTTTTTTCATTTAATTAATTGATTAAATAAATAAAATAAAAGGAAATATTTTTGTAACGAAATCATTTTTGAAAAGAGGAAAACAAAATGGGTGGGATTTTTTTTCATTTAATTATTTAATTAAATAAATAAAATAAAAGGAAATAATTTTGTAAAGAAATCAGTTTTGAAAAGAGAAAAACAAAAAATTAAAAATTCTCATAGTAATTTGAAAAATATGTTATAATTAAAAATTTAAACGGATATATATTTATGAGCCTTATATATTTTTATATAGAAATTAAGAGGTTATACAAATAACAAACTTAATAATTATATCAGTCTGATTACTCATTTTTTAATTGGCTAAAAATAAATATTTTTCACATCTATGAACAATGTAACGCGTATTTTTTCAACCAAAACAGTTAAAAGAAATATTTTTTTAAATAATTTCAAAATATAAAAACAAAAAATTAAAACTTTCGATAGTAATATTTTTAAAATAGAATTAAAAAATATTTTTTGAGACCTTGATATTTTTGTATAGATAGATATGAAGACAAAATGTTAAATAATAATTATACAAACTTAATAATTATATAAATCTAATATTACTCACTTTTTTTTTGGTTAAAATAAATATTTTTGAATTCATGAGCAATGTAAAATGTAATTTTCTACCAAAAGCAAAATATTCAAATTGTGAATGAAATTACAAAATTTTCTAAGATAAAACAAAAATTTAAAAATTCCGATAGTAATTTTAAAAAAAATAAAATTAAAAAATATTTTTTGAGACCTTGATATTTTTGTATAGATAGATATGAAGAACAAAATGTTAAATAATAATTATACAAACTTAATAATTATATAAACCTGATATTACTCACTTTTTATTGGTTAAAATAAATATTTTTGAATTCATGAACAATGTAAAATGTAATTTTCTACCAAAAGCAAAATGTTCAAATTGTGAATGAAATTATAAAATTTTCTAAGATAAAAACAAAAAGTTAAAACTTTAGATAGTAATTTTAAAAAAAATAAAATTAAAAAATATTTTTTGAGACCTTGATATTTTTGTATAGATAGATATGAAGAACAAAATGTTAAATAATAATTATACAAACTTAATAATTTTATAAACCTGATATTACTAACTTTTTATTGGTTAAAATAAATATTTTTGAATTCATGAACAATGTAAAATGTAATGTTTTACTTACAATAAACATGTTTAACCATTTAATTACATAAAATGGGATTTTGAGTTACTATATTTACCAAATCAAGGATCGAAGATAGCTCTTGTGCGAAGCCACAAAGGGACGCTCGGAGAGACACATGAAAGAATTGCTTGAGAAATGTTTCATATTCAGTTTATTCAAGAATATTCATTGTCGTCTTACTATTACAAAGAAGACAGTTCGATCAGTTCAATTGGGTCAAGATATGATTATACCATTCTAAATTGATTGCTAACAAACACGATATGTGACACAAAGAATATATCTATATAAGCTCCCAGCAAACTCAACCCAAGTCCAGATTGATATGGTCTATGCGACAACGACTGTGCACGTAAAACTCTCCCAAAATTTCATCTTCTCACGTGAAAATCTTTTCAGGACAACCTTAATCCTCGCACCCCTCCTATGTTTCCTCTTAACCCAACCAAATTACATACACTAAACGAATCGTTGTTTGTTTACCAACCAAAAAGATGAAAGAATCAGATTAACAGAAGCCCCCTCTTCTCTCCTTGATTTCAGCAATGACACCAAGAACAATAACCCCAAAATACTAACCAGTCCCCACGGTCTCCACGCGCAATAAAACTCATACGCTCCTTCAATCCACAGCCCACCGTTCCAACCAATATTTAAACGCCAATTCCCGCAATATCCATCACCAAAAGTAATTTTGGATCCAACCACCCTTCTGTCTCTGCCATCATCACCTTTGTTTGTTGCTTTCGTTGATGGTGGTTGAGTTTCAGATTAACTTTTTCTGTGTTTCTTGATCAGGATGTAAGTGCCCTTCGAATTGATTTGCAAAAAACAAATTGAGGGATTAGGAAAATAATATCATGGAAGTTGCAAGAATCAGGCAGTTATTGCTCCTCTGGTGTAGAATCCGAAGCAGTCGTGTTGCTCTGATGGGTGGAAACCATACCGCTTCAAGATTTTGCACTCGCTAGGATTTCCCTCCCTTGTCGCGCTAGTTTTTCTCTCTCTTTCACAATTGATTTTTTCCGTTTCCTTCTTCTTTTTTTCGAAAATTTCTGGGCGCGCATTGCCTCTTCAAAGTGATTTTGTTTGTTTCTTGCTGTTTAATTCTACAAAGATTGTTGCTGGATCATTATCGTGAGATGGATAAATTAGCTCGTGGGCATCTGGCCAAGAACGTTGATTATGATGTGAATGAGCTGAATGCTATGGGAATCGGTTTGGATTCTCACACACTTTTGGTGATAAAGATACCCGATTCAACATGGGTTCTGCGTGTCTTGTCGAGAATTCTGTTCTTGGCGACGATTATTCTCGCATTGTCTTCTTTTGGTTCTAAGCTGAGAACCTCTTCCAATGGTGCTTTATTCAAGCCCGACGCTAATTCAGATATGGCCAGTGGTTACAAGATTCTGCCCCTTCTGCTCCATGATTTGTTAGAAGAAGGCCTCATCAAGAAAGGCCAAAAGGGTTTCGTTCTTGGTGCTGGTAACTTCCATAATGAAGATGATTTCCAGTTCCTGGAAGACGCGGGTGTTGATTTGCTCATCGGAACTGATCTGCAGCAGAAGAATGCGGTTGAACCCCAAGTGTTTGATTTTGTTTTCTCGCTGAGTTTTCGCAGAATCCATCTGTTTGATGGTGTTTTAAAGGAGGGTGGCCTGGTGATCTCTCCATTGGACAGTGATCCCTTAACCGAGCTGCAGCTTTTGAGTAGTTACAAGATTGTGTATCTTCGAAGATTCGAGAACACAGTGGTGGCAATGCGTAAAAAGGGGAATAATTCCCCATCAAAGCAAGTGTCGTCTTTCAGCGTAACACCTGAGGAAAAGAAAGCTGCACTGAAAAACCTGGAGGATGTATATCTCGAGCCCCCGAGACGGTCAACACTGGTGAAAAAACCAATCTTTACATCAAGGAAAATCAAGTTCCTTCCTGATCTGTTGAAGGACTCTTTGGATGAGTATCCACGACGCATCTTCATCTCAGATGACTTGACAGCACTTGACTGGTTTTACAAGAACTACCCCATGAAGGATCAAGAATTTGAAGTTTATGACATGGAGATTGTGACCAACAATGATGTACCTTCACAACGAGCCACACCTCAAGAAACAGGGGTATCGAGTTGGCTAGTGAAGAACGTAAAAAGGGAGGACTATGTCGTGATGAAGGCGGAGGCACAAGTGGTGGAGGGCATGCTCAGAGATAGGACATTAGGTCTTGTGGATGAATTGTTCCTGGAGTGTAGAAATCAATGGCAAGATGGGGAAAAGAATTGCAGCAAGAGAGCATATTGGCAGTGTTTAGCCTTGTATGGTAAAGTAAAGGATGAAGGGATAGCTGTGCATCAATGGTGGAATTGATTGTGATAGAGAGAGGAGAACATATTTTTTTAAGGTTCTTTTTTCTTCGTCCCCAGTTCTTGAAGATTTGTTTGATCTTTTTCTTTGTTTTTGAGTCTTTTTAATTTATATTGTGGAGTTCCATGACTTATGTTATAATTGATCAAGGGATTGAGTTGTATTTCTTAGGCTTTTAGGGTGTTTGAATTGTTATGTAAATAAATAATGAAATGGAAATAATGTAATAAGAAGTTTTTGTTGGTGTGTAAGCATAATGTCTCTAGTTTTTTTTGGTGTTGGTGTTTTGCCTGTTAAAGTTCTTTAATTCTAGTTTGGCAACGATGTGTTATCCATCCTTCTTGGAAGCCATTTACAATCATGGAAGTATGAAAAGTTAAAACAAGCACTGCATTACTTCAAGAACAATAAGCCACACAAAACACCTCGTCGAGTACAATTTTAAGGAATAAAAAGCACACATAGCATGTGTTCTTCTCCACGAATCACATGCTGCAGACCCATATTGTCAAGTTCACCACAACTTCAATAATCTGTAAATCTGGAAAAACCTTTCATAGACATCAGGCAATGAGTATATAATAGGCATGGACTGATTTTCATCTCTTTTCATGGAGTGGTCTTTGAGTGAGAAGTAACAATGGATGCCTCTGAAATGTCATCTTGAGCCGGCTTTAAGACCTTGGGGAATTGTGGAAACGATGAAATATCAGGGATTTTTGGATATTCCACATCAGGCAAAGTGGGAAAGCTGAGCTCTGGCAGGTTTGGAATATGAGGTAATTCCACCTTAGGCAATGGTGGAAACTCGAGTTGTTGTAAATCGGGGATTTCAGGCAGTTGGGGTAGAGGAAAATCAGGCAAGTTCAGCTCTAACATATTACGTGCACTTGCCAAGGTCATGTTCCTACTAGTGGCTACCAAGGTGATCAGTAGTAACGAGAAAACAAAGGAGAGGGAGTCGCAGTGGGCCATATTTGAGGCTCTATATAAAGCTTTTTAGCAGAAGTTCTGATTTATTTTGCGAGTTTTAATTGAATAATTTTGCGAGCTTTTATAGATGATATTTGTAAAGAAATGGGAGGCAAAATGGGTGAATTTGGCAAGAAACTTTAAATACATGTTTGTTCAACCACTCATTGATAGTAAGATAATATTACACAGAAGAAAAGATTATTTTTGTTGATTAAAAATTTAACAGGAATGTAAACTAAATTTGACAAAATAATATGACATGCAATAACTTGATCAAGTTGTTTTTTTTTTTACAATAACTTGATCAAGTTGTTGACATAACACAAGTCGCCAAAATTATAGCTATGAATAATCACCGTACATCTTTCTTTCCATCATGTTAATGATTTGAAATCACGAATAAAATACAAAAACAGTAACAAAAAATACATATCACAGTAGTTTTATCAGTAAACGACAATGTTTTACATGAAACTCTGTTCACTTTCTTCCTAATACCTTACATTATCTATTATCGAAGAAACTTTGCTTTGATAGTAGTGAAGACTCAGCAGAATATGTTAAACCTAATCAGCATGATTCTTATGGGTTCAAGTTCTAGTTGATATTCTTGTGGCACTACAAGAAGAGTAGTTTTCCACAGCACGATATCAACGGCGCACATTAAAAGCACGCCGTTAATAATAATATTAATGGCGTACGCTTTAATGTGTGCTGTTTTTTTATTGGAGATTATAATAAACACGGCGTGCAAAAAAAATGTCGATGTAAGAAAAAGTTTCAACAGCGTGCTTTAAGTACGCTGTTAAAATTAATATCTGCAGCGATGACTGCACGCTGTAAATAGTACTCCTACACTAAAAATGCTTATCAAAATTATTTATTTATTAAAAAATAATAATAATAATAAAAGCAGGGCGCCAAATCCCAAATCTAATAGCGCCCCCCTCTTTTTTCCCCATCGCCAAACCCAAATCCTCATTCGCGTTCTTGATTTCATTTCACTCAAGTTAAATTTTTAAAAATTGGCTAGGGCTTAAGATACCTTCTCGTTTTCTCTCTCAGACTCAACAGCCAATTCAATCGACAATTCAACAAATCTTCACTCGCTTCTTCACGGGCCACGCCACGCCATGACGGACCGACGGAAACACTACGAGTTGTAAGTTACGAATACACACTGTAAGTTTGAACCAGTGAGCCCTCTTTCTTTCTCGACTCTGTTGTGATGCTATCTCTCCAGTCTCGATCTATTTCAGCCTTGTTTTTTTATGCTTTTCTTATTTGTATTTGAGTGTTGCTATGCAATAAATTTTTTGAAAATATATATGTATCCATATTTGCAATTTGTAGTACTCTAGTCTTAGTCCAAAAATAACTGAGAGACTGGGGCAGTGGGTGGGTTGGGAATTGGAATAGAATTTTCTCAAGGGATGGCCGATAGAATTTTTAAAAGGGATTTTTATTTTTTTTGTTGAGAAAATAGGTTCTATCGTCGCCTACCCGAGAATCATAAGCTCAGTTTTCCACCGGTTAACCTCTACTATGCATTCAGGACATGATTTTACTTCAATTTCATCATGTTTAGTCAATTTTCCGATGTTGCAGGCTTATTATTTTGTCGTCATCTCGCTGCTATCAGTCAGTCAATTTGCTGAACATGGTACACTCGTCATCTTAATCCTCATTTTTTAATAAAGCTTCAACGTGTTCATCTATCCTCGGGATTTTTATGTTGTAAGCATTTGTTCTTCAACAAGTACTGTGCGATATAGAGTACTTAATAAATTATTTATTTGTAAATACGATTTTTTGTTTTCACATTTTTCCAATATAAAGTACTTAATAAACTCTTATGGGTTTTTTGTGTTTTATTTTGTGATCAAAACCATTCAGTAGAAAAATGAAAAACAAAAAATGACCGACGAAGTGTTCGGAATTTATGGCAATTTATATTTTTTTCTGGATCATTTCATATTTTCTGACTTGTTATATTTAATGCAAAATTGGTGGAGATGACTCCTAGTTTCTTGAACACACCGCTTACTATTATGTGAAAAATTAGTAAGTTGTATAAGGTTACATTGACTTGTTCAATAGAACTAGAGTTCGAGATTGGTTTTGGGACCAAAGTAGGTATGAGTATGAGGGATAAGGGATAGTTAAACGATTGTCACTTATGCTTGACCAAGTTTTCACTAGTTCTCTTTTAAAATCCTCTTTCATTAGACGTCAAAGCTACATTTTAATCCTCAAAAGGGGGATTGGAGGGTTGGGCGGTTTCATGGAACTTTCAGAATTTGTAGATCAATTATGTTTATTTTATATAGATGGCTTGAGCATCATGTGTTTCTCATGCCATTTGGTGGCTTTGAAAGTGATGTGAAGCCCGTTCAAACTCGAGGCCTCATAATATTTTCATTTCCTAATATTATATCGTCAAACTTTAGTGGTTATTGATTTTATTTTACTATGCTATGTTCAGACATGCATCATGACAAGTACATCTGCTAGCTTGGAGCAAATTTTACCATGGATGTTCTATCATAAAGTTATTGGTGTGTCAAATTTCCTTCTTTTTGTCAAAGGGAGAGCTTCATCTTCTCATGTATCAAATGTTCTTGAATGTTCACGTGAGTTTGTAATCAATGTGGTTGCTTTCTTTTTGTCACCTCTTCTCGTTCAATGCCTGAGATTTGTTGGATCTCAATTACCTTATCTAAAATGAATTGATAGTATAATAATCATAGGATATTGTGCTTTTTAGACATAAGATACCTTAATTATACTTTCACTGACTATGGGATCCCGCAGTGACTTAAATGTCATATGTTGCACATTACTGCTTTTCGCATAGTTCTGCTATGCCATAGTTAGAGTAAATTTCAACGTAGTCTCAATTAAATACCTTTATAAGCATGACTTTGTTTAATGTACAAGATAACATGTGAGAGAAGAAACTGAGCAGTGAATGATATTTTCACATCGTCATCCTTCCCACACAGATTTCCAATGCTGTAACTATTACTTGGCTCTGTTTTTCAAAACGTAAATTGTCTTGCCTTTTTCATTATAGAGGATGCTCATTAATTATTTATTGATTTATTTTTGCATGTTGATATCTAGATTAATTAAAATCTCATGCAACTCCCGGAGATTATTAGTATTATTATTATTATTATTATTATTATTATTATTAGGTTTTATGATGATTTTTCAGACTGACAAACTTGTTAATATGTTTTTGTGTTCGTGATGAATATTTTAGAATGACTAAATTTGCTGAAATAATGAGGATATATTTCGTTCTGCACTCGCACAATGATCCGAGATGTAAGCTTACTGTGTTGAAGTGTACATGATCGATCAAAGCATCAATGTAATATCATCATTAGTGTGGTCGGTTAGAAAGTTGCAACAGCTCCGGGCAGGTTAGATTTCTATCTTGTTTTTGTTATCTTTTTGTGCTTTTCTATAAACTTTTTATGGCTTAGTTGGTCGTTTATATTCTTATGGGGGAATAAAGTTAATATCTTATAAATGTTGAATCTTGTTTTTAAAATTTCAAATTTTGTGCAATAAAATATTTTTGGAAATTAATACTAACACGTCTTTTGTTTCTAACCATTTTTTTATATTTCTATTTTTTTATATATATTTCTATATTTAAGGATTGAAGAGGTCACAAGGAAAAAAATGGACAAATCTATTTGGCAGGGAAGGGAAGCTCGAGGTAGAGTAGGCGAATTAGGCTTTGGAGTTACACTATTGAAAGCTGAAGCTTCTGTGTGATTGTAGCTAGTTTGTCAGAGATTTCGATGTTGGTATATGATGAACAAAAAACTTAGTTTTATTAATTTGCATGGTGATTAGAGTTAAAACTTGCACTCAATTTTTTGTAAAGATATGATTTTTTTTGTTTTCATGAATGAAGTTAGAATATTTTGTTTAGTTCTTCATTTTAATTTATCTGTTTCGTTGGTTGAAGTTTTTGTTGCCTTGGAATCATTTAAGGCTATCATCGACCAACATGTGTGATGTCAATATCTTTTTTTGTTGTGTGATGTCAATATCTTTTTCCGCGGCGTGCACATTAGAGCTGTCAAACAGGCCAACCCGCGGCGGGACGGGCCGGCCCACCAAAAACCCATTTTTTGGCGGGTCGATGGCGGGCCGACCTACCATCTTGGCGGGCTGGAAATCCTCAACCCAACCCAACCCAAGATGGGTTGCGGGTTAGGGGGTCGGCCCGCGGGTTGGCTACGACAAATAAAAATAAATAAAAAATATTATAATTAATTATAAATATCATTTCATAAATAAATATTAATAGAAACACGTTAATAAAAATTTTAATTATTGATTTCATGAGTGTAAATTTTATATAAAGTAATTAAAACAAAACAAATTCACAACTTTTATTAAAAAATACATATATCACAATAAAATAAAAAAAAATTATTAATTCTCTAGGCCTGCGGGCCAACCCAGGCCCGCGGTGGGCCAACCCGTGCGAGTCACGGGCCTTGACGGGTTGGCCCATCTAGGCCCACCCACTTAAATTATGTGGCGGGTCGAGCCAACCCGGCGGGCCTAACCCAAATTGACGGCTCTAGTGCACATATGTGCTGTCAATAATATTTTTTACGACGTGCTTTGCCAGTTGTCGATATGCATTCCCGCAGCGTGCTTTTGCATGCTGTTGATGTGGGTTTTCGCGGCATGCTTTGCAAGCTATTGTTGTGAGTTTCCGCAGCGTGCTTTTGCACGCTGTTGCTGTGGGTTTCTGCGGCATGCTTTGCACGCTGTTGTTTTGAGTTTCTGCGGCGTGCTTTGTACGCTGTCGATGGCCCATGAGTTTCGACAGCTTTTAGTTGTGCAGCGTGCGATGCAAGCTGCGGATAGCTAATTTGCGCGCTGCGAAAAGTCATTTTTGTTGTAGTGAGGATACATTATTGTGTATTTTTTGGTACTGTATACTGTAGAAACGTTTGGGGAATATATTTTTCATATATTCAGAAATAATGATACAATATATATTTATATACAATCTCACGAGATAGAGATAAGGAAATAAATAAATAAAAGATACAAAAGATATACACAATATTTATAAAGATATATTTCCAATAGATATACTCAAGATGGTGGATGCGGAGAGACACCTATCTTTGAACAAAGAAGACGAAGACGTGAACTAGCAAGAGGCTTGGTCAGGGCATCAGCAAGCTGGTCAGAGGAGGATACATGAGAGACACGAACTTTACCACGTTGAACCAACTCACGAACAAAATGATACTCCAAAGCAATATGCTTCATGCGAGAGTGAAAAACTGGATTAGCACAGAGATAAGTAGCCCCAACATTGTCACAATATATTGAGGCTCGAGATGAGACAGTAGTAAGGCCTAGTTCATCAAGCAGCGAACGAACCCATAGTAGTTCCGCAGCAGTGGAAGCAATTGCACGATATTCAGCCTCAGTAGAAGAACGAGCAATAGAACCCTGCTTACGTGAGCACCATGAGACAGGATTGGGACACAGAATAACAATATACGCACCAGTAGAGGTGCGATCATCAACATCACCCGCCCAATCAGCATCACAGAATGCGTGAAGAGATGTCGAGTTGTGGCAGCGAAGCATTAGACAGCATGAGTGAGTGTCATTAAGATAGCGGAGAAGACGTTTGGCCGCCCCCCAATGTAGAGAAGAGGGAGCATGCATGAATTGAGATAGCTTATTAACTGCAAAGGCAATATCCGGACGAGTAAAGGATATATACTGCAAACTACCAATGATCTGACGATATAGGATAGCATCAGCAGGAGAAGAGCCATCCAAGAGGTGCAGAGGAGCAGTTGTGACAAGAGGCGTGGAGACGGGCTTCGAATCAGTCATGTTTGTCTTAGTGAGAATATCAAGGTGATACTTTCGCTGAGATAGGCAAAGGCCCCCTGAAGTGGTAATAACTTCAACACCCAAAAAATAAAAGAGAGAACCCAGATCTTTTATGGAGAACCGAGCACCCAACTGATCAATGAAATTCTGAAGAGCGGCAACATCATTTCCTGTAAGAATTAAATCATCGACATAGACAAGGAGATACATGATGACGTTACCAGAACGAAAAATAAATAAGGATGTATCAGCCAGTGAGGCAACAAAACCAATACTGATTAGAAACCGATGCAGGGCCGTGTACCAGGCCCTTGGTGCCTGTTTAAGACCATAAATTTCTTTGTTTAACTTGCAGACATGCGCCGGAAAATCAGAGTTAACAAAGCCAGGTTGCTGAGCCATATAGACACATTCGTCCAGATGACCCTGAAGAAAAACATTGTTCATATCCATTTGACGAAGAGACCAACCACTGGAAACAGCCAAGGACAAGAGAATTCGAACAGTGGTGTGTTTGGCCACATGACTAAATTTTTCAGTGAAGTCAAGACCCGGACGTTGATAAAACCCCTCGGCAACCAGACGGGACTTGTAACGCTCAATAGAACCATCAGACTTCCGCTTAAGCCGAAAGACCCACTTGCAACCAACAACATTTTGCGTCATATCCGACGGAACACGATCCCAAGTACCGTTACGAAGAAGTGCATCAAACTCCACAGACATGGCAGCACGCCAGCGAGGATCCTTGAGAGCAAGAGTATGCGATGTAGGCTCAGATGGGGCAGCGTCAGTGATAGCAGTGAGACCAAAGCGGGGATTGGGTCGAAAAATATTGTTTTTGGATCGGGTGACCATGAGATCAGTGTTGGAATCAGGAGGGGTAGGTGGTGGGTCGGCAGGCGGGATTGCGTGGGTGGGGAGTGGCTTGGTGATTGGCCCGGGTTCGAGATGTACGGCAGGGGACACAGGGCGATGGAGAGGTGGAGCTGGGCGTGGGGCAAAAGGTTCAACAGGTAAAGAATCAATGACATAGGGGTCCTCCACAGGCGATCCAGGCGGCGTACCAGAGCAACGTCCATTGTCAGAACCATCACTGGCAAAAGGGAAAGTAGACTCAACAAAGACAACATGATGAGAAACAAAGACTCGACCAGAAGATGGCTCGTAGCAGAGATAGGCACTCTGCGTAAGAAAATAACCAAGGAAGACACAGGGAGATGACCGGTGTGTAAGATTATGAGGAGAGTAGGGACGGATCCACGGATAACAGAGACAACCAAAAATTCAAAGTTTGGATTGGTTAGGTGTCATGCCGAAGATAAACTCAAAGGAGGATTTATATGAGAGGTTTCGTTTTGGTAGGCGATTTATGAGATAGGTGGCAGTGGCAAAGGCAAAAGGTCAAAAATGAGTAGGGACTGACGCATGATAGAGAAGGGCAAGCCCGGTTTCCACAATATGACGATGACGGCGTTCAGAGTAGCCATTAGGTTCAGGAGTATGAGGGGGAGTGGTGAGATGAGAAATTCCATGCACACTAAGAAAGTCTTTGAGGGCAAGAAATTCTCCACCATTATCAGTATATAGAGTAAGTTTGGGACGATTAAAGCGCTTCTCAACCAAAGATTTGAAACATTTAAAGACAGATAAGACATCCGATTTATGTTTTAAAGGATACAACCAGATATATTTGCTATAGTGATCAACAAATATAACATAGTATTTATACCCATCATTTGAGATAATCGGAGAGGTCCAGACATCAGAAAAAATTAGATCAAGAGGGAATGACGAAGTAAGGGAAGAGTCATGAAATGGAAGTTTGTGGCTTTTATTGCATAAACACGAATTACAATGAAAGTGACGAATTGAAGACGAAGAAGACACAAACTTAAACACAACTAAATAACGTAAAAATCGAGCAGACGGATGACCTAAACGACTATGCCAGGTAGGGAGCGACACGACAGAAGCAGAGAGTGCCAGTGGCGGAAAAGACGAAGACGCAGACCATGAGTAGACACCGCCTTTAAGTGGACCCTAATGGAGAATAGCCCCCGTGTGAGGATCCTTCACCTGAAAATCAGAGGAAGAGAAAATAACAATGACATCATTAGTTTTACAAAGTTGAGACACATATAACAGATTTTTGTTAATGGAAGGAATGCATAGGGCATGTGGAAACAAAAGCTTAGAGGAACTAGAGGGTGGTAGGAGACAACCTGTGTGAGTGATGGGGAGACCACTGCCATAACCAACAAAAACTCCATCAGAGCCAGCATACGGAGTGTGGAGAGATAGGTTAGAGAGATCGGTGGTGTCATAATGTGTGGCGCCAGAGTCTAGGAGCCAGTCAGACGACGCAGGCGAGGCAGCAGTAAAAGCGGTAGTCGAGGAAAATGGTGAACTCGGGGTAGCGCGTGGTTGACCACCATGGGGAGCAAAAGACAGAGCTGGCGTGAATTGAAAGTCAGGACAGCGCCGAGCAGAGTGACCCTGACGACTGCAGTGCTGACAGCGCCCCAGATATGGGCGCAAGAAACGATGGCCCTATGCCTGGGCGGGCTGGTGGAATGCAGGACGCGGATTCCAGGCATCGCCATGATGAGGCTGGGCAGTGGAGGCGCCAAGAACATTAGCAGGTGGAGGGCGGCGGCCTTGATGGTTGGAGCGCTGGGTCAAGTGGGTTGTTGCCGGAAGGGCAGAAAGAGAGTCCCGTCGAGCTAGAAGATGAGCCTCATGATTGAGAAGCTTTTCATGGAGCTCCTCAAACGAGATGGCAGTGTCACAGGCTTGAATGGCATGAGCAAGCTCCTTGTAATCATCATCAAGGCCATGTAGAACTTTGATTGTAAGATCTTCGATGTCGAGCGGAGCATTCATGAGGGCCAGTTCATCAGCCTTTGATTTTATGAACTGCATGAATTCAGTGATGGTTTGGGATCCCTTGACCGGATTCCAAAGCTGTGTCTTGAGTTGAGTGATGCGACCACGAGAGGGCTTGCCATAGGTATTGGCAAGAGTGGTCCATGCGTCGGCGGCAGTGGTGGCAGTAGCAATAAATGGAATCAAGGAGGGAGAGAGGGATCCAATGATGATGTTCAGAATCAACTGGTCCTGACGGATCCGAGCGGTATACGCAGGATTCAAAGAGTAAGTGGCAGGAATGGCGGCGGCGGTGGCCGTGGCCGGCGTCGCAGTGACGAGGATGGTCCGTGGTGGACAAGAGTAAGATCCATCAATAAACCCAAGGATATCATGACCAGTGAGGAGGGTCATGAACTGGAGACGCCAGGAAAGGTAGTTTGTGGATGTCAGCTTCAAAGGCGCATGAGCAGCAACACTGAAGGAGGTCGGAAGCGTGATAGCCGGACCAGGTGCAGCAGCCATGTGAGTCGTCGGAAAAAAATATATATATTGGAAGAGGAGGGGCGGCAGCGGCGGCACGGTAGGGCTAGGGTTTAGTGGCGTAGGCCGGGAGCTTTGATACCATGTAGAAACGTTTGGGGAATATATTTCTCATATATTCAGAAATAAAGATACAATGTATATTTATATACAATCTCACGAGATAGAAGTAAGGAAATAAATAAATAAAAGATACAAAAGATATACACAGTATTTATAAAGATATATTTCCAATATATACGTCCATTCGTGGCTCTACCTTGATCAGAAGGCCTCATTACTTGCTTCATTTTTACCTTGAAAATAAGAGTTTATGTGACATTTATGGGTTCGTGACTCCAGTAAAGTGTCGGTTAGTGGTGAAACTTAACCAACATTTTTGACTTAACTCGCATCAGAAGTTTGCGCTTCCTTTGATGATCCAGTGGTTAGGAGTAGAATCTATACAATGAGTCCTTAAAGATGCAAGACGTTTTTTGAAAACCTTCCAAAGCTAAAGGATATTGCTTACAGCGGTCAATTTTAGATGGATGTTTTAATGTTAGATTCGTAGTTACGTTATCTATCATTAATGAAACTTGTTTCAATAATACAAAAGACTTGGCAAAATATGTGAACATAATCGGAATGATTCTTATGGCATCAACTTCTGTTGATATTTGTAAGGTTTGGACAGTATGAAATCACAGAAATACCAGAAATAATTTTTCGATTGTGTTATCTTTCAGTGTTGCCAACACTGGCAACACTTAACGATAACACTATGCAGCAGAATAATTAACTAACAACAAAAATAAATAGCACACAGATATTTATGCACAAGTACTAAGTACTCGTACGATGCCTCATGGCGAAATAATCACTAGAAATCAAATCAGTTTACAAAAAACAACTAGTGATTGTTTATGAAAAACTACTTTTCTCAACAAATTGAGAAAATAAAAGACTTCCTAAAAACTAGTAAGAACTAGAATAAAACATCAATAGGAAGTTCTAAGCCAAAAAACAAAAATCAAAGAAACACTTTCTGAACAAAACTTCACTCGTGTGTTCTTCAGTGTTTCCAACACTGCTCGGCAACACAACGTAGCAGTAGTATTTTCTTCAGAAATTCTTCAATTATCGATCTTCAATACTCTAGAATTTCTGCAACGCTTTCTCTATGTATTTTGCTCTCTACGTTTCACTCTCTTGATCTCTCTATCTCGTTGTACAATCTGATCGGTCCAAGCACTCCTATAAAATAGATCTTCAATATGTTTCCATAAATAAGAACCTTCAAAGCATAGAAACAATATATTATCAGAAATCAAATATTTCGAATCAAGATAAAACAAATATTACCAATTTTAAAACTTTTTCTAAGAAAGGCAAAACTATAAATATAGAAATTGAATGTAATAAGGAAATAATTTAAAAGACATGTGCACAACATGTTCTTTCAAACTCTCCATTTTTGCCTTTCTGGACAAAACACACACACAAGTGCAAATAACTCCTCCTATCTTATGCAACTAAAGCTCCCCCTGAATTTAATCATCTCAGAACATAGTGTTGTGTGATTGTGTTGGCAACACACACTCTCAACACTTACAAGATCAGAGTAGCAGATATTTTAATAGCACAAGGAGCACAAACTAATCAACTCAGAAATATATTTCGAACTTAGAGCAAAATTAAAAGATAAGGATAATAAAAAAATCCTAAAACCAATAAACTCTAATCAACTTCCTCTTCAACTTGTTCAGCACTTGATCCTACTCCCCCTTTTTGTCCAGAGGGCCCTGGTAGTCCAAGTTTAGTCCTGTACTCAGCCATTAAGGCTTCATAGTACTCAAGATCAGCTTTGGCTTATGCAATTTTCAGTTCAGCATGAGCCATTTGAGCACGAATTGCAGTAGAATTCAACATAATTACAACAGTGTTATGAATGGTCATGGGTGGAACAGACTCAGTGTTGGCAACACTGGGTGCAGCACCAGTCCATGGTAGATCAATCTTCATATTTTCCTTCAGCAAACCAGGTGCGATCTTAATAAGCTCATCTCCTCCAATCAATTCTTCATCATCCTCTTTCGTGAAGCCTTGAGATTCCAGCATACCATAGATCAATGAAGGAAACGGAAACTTAGTTGCTTTCCAACCACCTTCTCGAAAGGTCATAATATTTTCAAACATCAAATTTCCAATATCCAAAGGAGCTTGAGTTCCAATGACAAACAGCGCAAGGGCTTGTGGCTTAGTTACCAATGTTGTATTGGTAGATGACGTCCAATTCCTGATCGCAATTTTGTGAAGCACAGAAAAGAAAGAAGTAAGCTTTGCAGCTGACAACCTGTCTGGGTGCAGTGAAAATTTTTGAACCATTCCTCCAGTGATGACTTTAGTGACTTGATCAATATCCTCAATAACTGCATCGTCATCGATATCAGGAGTATTGTAGTGCTCATTGATTAAAACAGGAGTAAAATCATACACCTTTCCCCGGATGTACACTCTTCCAAACTTAAATGATTCTTCATCTACAGTCTTTATATTCAGATTGCAGTAAAACTCTAACACAGCTCTTCTTCAAAATGGTCTGGCAGTGGTGACAGTGGAATATAAATTCTGCTGTTTCAAGAAAGTCACCAAGTTCTGCTTTTCGAAGGACACTTCATCAATATTTCTTTCTTCCCAACAGTCTTTTCCAGACAGAGCTTCCCATTCATCAGCAGATTATTTTGAATAAAACTGAAGATTTTATGCCTTAGCAGGATCAATTTCAGAGTCAGATTCAGCAGCAGTGTTGTCCTCAGTGTTGGCAACACTGTTATTAGCAGCTTGCTCCTCAGAACTTTCAGAACCATCAGAAGCAGCATCCTCATAATCTTCTTCCTCAAAACTCGAAGAAGATGAACTATCAGACTTCTGGGGCCGGTTATTCTCAAATTCTTGCATCATTTCAGAATCTGGTTCATCACCCGCAGATGGAACTTGTGAAGATGCAACTGGTTTAGCCTTGGTCTTCCGAATATTCGCCATGAAAGTGGCCAGTGAAATTTCCTCATCAGTAGACACTGGAGCCTCTGTGGTTGTCTTTGTGATATCATCAACAACAGAAGTACTAGATGGCTCTTTCTCAGTAGAAGCCACATCAGTAGAATCTTCATCAGAAGAATCATCACCACTAGATGAATCTCCTTTCTTTGATTTGGCCTTTTCAGCAACAGAGTTTTTTTGTCCTAGCAACCACCTCAAAATTCTGATCCGCGGAATCATCTCCAAATGATAAATCTGGATCATCCAAAATAGGACGTGAAGTCTCCCCCTTACCACGAAATCTCTTATTGGTAGTAAAATCGGGGTTGAAGCCCGCTTGGCGCTTTGACCTTCTCTCTATTGGCTGTGTTAGGAACACACGATTCAACACTGAGAAATCAGGAGGATTCTCAAGGTCGATTTCGTTACCGGGTTCTCCTGGAGCAATTTCTGCCAACGGTGTAGGTTGAATGGCAGTAGGTACGATTGTGAGGGTAGGGTTTTCAGAATGAAACTCTGAAGACTTGTCATCCTCTTGGTAACCCATCTCCGATCTTATATCGTGGGAATCAAAAGATTTGCTTGCCATTGTTCAAAAAATTATAAAGTAAGGGTTTCAGAGAATTTTTGCAGAGAGATTTAGAGAAAATTGAAGATGATAGATCAATTTCTACAGTGTTAGAAATATATAGGGATAAGGAATTCAAACGGTAAAAAAAAAATCACAATCCCTATCTATTATCTCAGACTTGAAATCTCCCCCTAACGGTAATAATTCTCCAACGGGTAAAAATCTCTCTAAGTAAGGAAATTAAATTTGATTAATTAAGGATACCCTGAAAACTCTCACTTAAGAATATATCAATAATCTCCACATTTAAATAACTCCACATCGAGTTTAACTCTACTGAAACATGTTCTATCACAAACAATTCAATTTTCAGCAAGTTGGGCAATTTTTCCAATTTTTGTTCGTCTTTTGACTTTTAACCCTGAGCACGATGTGATCACACTAAATGCAAAATGCATGACCTAATTTTATGTCTAAACAGAATGTAATGAGATTAGATCAAAAAAAATAATGCTTGCAAAGTGTGTGCAGTACGTGTTAAACACTAGTATTGGCAACACTTCCCAACAACAATGTAGTCTTCAAAATAATTTTGAATTTGTCACACTTTCAGAGTCATGTTTTTCTCCTTTTTATTTTGATTCAGAAGTGGTAGCCTGAACACTAAAAGAACGGTCTTCATTGGACTCTCTTAGGTACCTTTTTCCAATTTTCTTCCGATTTTAGTTTGATTTTCAAGACATTGGTCACTGAAATTTTATCAAACCATGCTTTTTAATTTTTAAAACCACTTTTCACATGGGACAAGATCATGGAATACACGAACATCCCTCAACTACTTTGTGGTTTAAAACATATTTTCATGGCAAGTGTGATATGAAAATAACTTTGGCAGAAGAACTACAAAGTGTCAACAGTATTATCAAACAGTACAAAACATAGAACATTATGAATATGCAGTATGCCTAAAGTCCTAAAAAATGCACATGCATTTTTGGTGTTGTCCGTCAGTGTTGGCAACACTTAAGGACAGCAACCGTGAGTGCTTATAAAGAACATTGAGAGATTTCCTAAGACTGGAGAATCTTTCGAAGTCTAATGCTTTTGTAAAAATATCGGCCAGTTGGTTATTGGTCCCAACAAACTCCATATGGATCATGTCCTTCTCAACTAAATCTCGAATGAAGTGATGTCTTATGTCAATGTGTTTAGTTCGAGAGTGTTGTACTGGGTTTTTGGATATATCTATAGCACTTGAGTTATCACAGTACACAATTGGTGTTTCACTTTTAAGACCATAGTCTTGTAGCATTTGATTCATCCAAATTAATTGAGAACAACAACTTCCCACTGTCACATATTCGGATTCAGCAGTGGAAAGTGATACACAGTTCTGTTTTCTACTATACCATGAAACCAAGTTGTTACCCAAATAAAAACATCCACCAGTGGTATTTTTTTCTCTCATCAACATCTCCTGCCCAATAAGCATCACTATAGCCTACCAAATTAGTATTGGTTTCTTTAGTGTAACATAAACCCAAGTCTAAAGTGTCTGCAACATACTTCAAAATTCTTTTTACAGCTTTCATATGTGTGACTTTAGGATCAGATTGATATCGGGCACATAAACACACACTGAACATAATATCAGGTCGACTTGCACTTAAATACAGCAAACTACCAATTATGCTTCTGTACAGAGTGTTGTCAACACTGTCAGCAACACTGTCTTTGTACAATTTTTCATTAGTTCCCATTGGTGTTTTCATATGTCTAGCATGATCAGTACAAAACCTCTTTACCAAATTCTTAGCATATTTGCTTTGACACAAAAAGATTCCATCACTCATTTGTTTTACTTGTAATCCTAGAAAGTAATTCAACTCACCTACCATGCTTATTTCAAAGGTAGCAGTCATGCTTTCAACAAAATCATTCACAAGTTTTTGAGATGAAGCACATAAAATTATTTCATCAACATAGATTTGACAGATAAGAATGTTACCTTGTACTTTTTGAACAAAAAGTGTTTTATCTACCTCACCTCTTTTGAATCCAATGTCAAGCAAATACTCCGTGAGCCTTCCATACCAAGCACGAGGTGCTTGTTTCAATCCATATAAGGCCTTCTTCAACTTATAAACATGATCAAAATGATGTGGATCTTCGAATCCCTTAGGTTGTCTTACATAAACTTCTTCACTAAATATTCCATTCAAAAATTCAATTTTGACATCCATTTGAAAAGGTTTCATTTTCACGTGACATGCAATAGCCAATAACAATCTCACAGATTCTATTCGGGCTACAGGTGCGAAGGTTTCATCAAAGTCCACCCCCTCAACTTGTTATACCCTTGAGCTACCAACCTAGCCTTGCTCCTTACAATATTTCCTGATTCATCAGTTTTGTTCTTAAAAATCCACTTTGTTCCAATGATATTACTATGATCAGGTGGAGGAACTAAGATCCACACATCATTCCTAAAAAATTGTTCAAGTTCATCATGCATAGCATTGACCCAAAACTCGTCTTTTAAAGCCTCAACAAAATTTTTTGGTTCAGTACTAGACACAAAGCAAGAATATCTTACCTGAGAGTATGCGGAAGTCATGCACACTAACCCACTCATCTTTTGATAATCAACTTTTTCTTTTCTTCGGGTCTGCATCCTTCCTTGTGCATCTCCTATGATTTGTGAAGTAGGATGGTTCTTCTGAATTTTGCTAGGTACATCATGTCTAGCATCTTGTATTTCATCTTCAAAATCATCCTGATCTTCTGTACTCTGTTCATCCATATTCAGTGTTGGACTTAGTGTTGTGCTGGGTGATTTTTCAGGTGGGACAACACTAGTGACAACACTGGAATCAGTCTGGGGAGCAACAGTATCCAACAGATCATCAATATTGTCTTCAATTGTTTTCCCCTTCAGATCTGCATAATCATCAACCACGTTAATAGATTCAATGATAGTTCTAGTTCTCAAGTTAAACACACGATAGGCTCGACTATTCAAAGCATATCCAAGAAATAAACACTTATCACTTTTTGAATCAAACTTAGCCAACTGCATCTTGTCATTCAAAACATAACATATGCATCCAAAAATATGAAAGTATTTAAGGTTAGGCCTCTTTTCCATGAGAATTTCATAGGATGTCATAGTAGAACCTTTCCTTAAATACACCCTATTGGATATGTGACATGCAGTATTTAAAGCCTCAGCCCAAAATCTTTTTGCAATATTTTTGGAGCTTAACATAACCCTTGCCATCTTTTGGAAGGTTCTGTTTTTCCTTTCAGCAATGTCATTCTGCTGAGGTGTCTTAGGTGCTGAATATTCATGTGATATACCTTTCTTTTCACAGAATTGATCAAACAAAGAGTTTTCAAATTCCTTACCATGGTCAGTTCGAATCCTGATAACCTTCAAAGCATACAGATTAGTAATCTGGTTTATCAATTTTTTGAAAGCTTCGAATGTTTCTGACTTTTCTCTTTGAAAACTTACACATGAGTACCTTGAAAAGTCATCAACACACACAAATGAATACTTCTTACCTCCACAGCTTTCAACCTCCATAGATCCCATTAAGTCCATGTGTAGGAGTTCAAGACATCGTGTTGTCCCACAGTGTTGTAACACTGGATAAGATACACGAGTTTGCTTACCTTTTTGACATTTTCCACACACATATGGAACTCCAGAAGTTAAATTTGGCATCCCTCATACAGCATCATACTGGCTCAGTTTCTTCAATGCTTTGAAGTTGGCATGTCCCAACTTTTGATGCCATAAATTCAAATCATCAACCTTGGTGAATTTGCAAGCAGTTTCCTCTCCAAGTTGATAATAGTTGTCCGATGATCTAGACCCTGTCAAAACACACGATGATCTAGACCCTGTCAAAACACACGAATTACTCTTATCAAATACTTGACACAAATTCTTATCAAATTTAACATAAAGATCATCATCACAAAGTTGGCTAATGCTAAGAAGATTAGCATTTAATCCTTCAACATGTAGAACATTGTGAAGCTTAGGTGGTCCTTCTACATTCAAGGTGCCTTTTCCAACAATCTTTCCATTGGCTCCTCCTCCATAAGTCACTTTTCCTTTATCCTGTTCCACATAGTCAGAAAATACTTCTTCAATTCTGTCATGTGATGTGAACTGCCACTGTCAAAGTACCAATGACCTACAGCATTAGTTTTCAAGGAAGTATAAATAACATTACAACTAGATTTAGCTTTTGGTACCCAAACCTTTTTCTCAGAATTTTTCTTCCTGGAAGTGTTTTGGTTTAGTGTTGGCAACACTGATAGCAACACTTGCCTGGAATTCCAGTACATATAGTCATACCTGAGTTTGAAACAATAAGGCTTGATGTGACCTTGCTTGTGACAGTAATGACAAACAAACCTACGCTTCATTTGCTTTTTCCTCTGAACAGGAGCTTGTGCTTCAATGGAATTGGCTTTTCCTTTGGAATTGTAATTGGAATACTAACAGAGTTATTGTTCTCCTTGACAAAAATAGTTTGTGATGACTCCCCTACTTCAAACTTGCTATTTTGAAAGCCTAGACCAGCTCTATCATCTTTTCCCATCATTAGAATTGAATCTAACTTGGTCTTGCTTGAATTAAACTTTGCGAGAGTTGCATTGGCTCTTCCAAGCTCTTCTTTGACCTTGCATAGTTCTAAATCCTTCTTGCTCAGAACAACTTCTAGCCTTGCCACTGAAGCTTTCAATTCACTGTTCTCCTTTGTTAAAGCAGAATTTGACTTGTTCCTTAATATCCAGTCATTATACAATTCTTCATACATCTTCTCAGCATTATCCCAAGAAAGTTCTACTTCACCAGCTTCCTGATTTGAGTCTTCAGAAACAGATGCATTCAGACAAAATAACTTTTGGTCAGTGTTGTGCCAAGTGTTGTGACACCTGTGACAACACTGTGTTTCTGTTGTACCTGAACTGACAGTGCATTGTGAGTCTCTTCTTCTCCTTGTTCTGTACCGTCCTCATCTTCATCATCACTCAAGAAAACATACATTCCTTTGTGAAGTTTGGTTGGACACTCATTAGCATAGTGACCGAAGCCTGTGCACTCATGACACTTCACAGACTCAAACTTCTTTGAGATGGTCAGTGTTTTTCCTTCTTTCTGAAAGTGATTTTGACTCTTTGAAGGGATGGTATTTTGTTCTGGTCCGAAAATCCTTAAGGGTTTTCCAACAGCAGGAACATTCAAAACTTTAGATTTCTGACCAGGTTTCTTATAATCTCTCATTCTCTTAAAGTAGTTCACAAATTGTTTGGTAAGTAAGGCAATGGAATCATCTCCTAAGTCAGACTCGTTGACTCCATGTGTCAGATCAACAAAATCATTACATGAGTCATTAGAAACTTGAAGTGCAATGGACTTACCTTTGTCTTTTTTTTTCAAAATTCATCTCCAACTCATAAGTTCGAAGTGAACTCATCAATTCATCCAATCCCAAAATTGATGTGTCTTTTGATTCATCAATAGCACAAATATTCATTTGAAATCTTTTCGGCAGTGATCTCAACACTTTGCTCACCAGGCGTTTATTTGAAATAGTATCACCGAGATCAATTGCCTCATTCTCGATCTTTCACAAGCGGCGTTCATAATCATCGATTGTCTCACTCTCTTCCATTCTCATATTTTCAAATTGAGTAGTGAGAATCCTTCTTTTGGTTCGACGCACACTTTCGGATCCTTCACAGTGCATTTGAAGTTTTTTCCAAGCCTGTTTAGCACATACACAATTAGTTACAAGTGAAAACATATTAGAATCAAGAGAAGTAAATATAGCATTAAGGGCTTTGTTGTTCATATTCGAAGCGGCAGTTTCATCGGCATTCCAGTCCGTTTCTGGTTTGAGGAGAAAATCTCCTTCTCCATCAGTTCTCCTTGGTGGATTCCATCCTTGTAGCACATGCTGTGATGCCTTTTCATCAATCGATTTGATGTAGACACGCATCATAACTTTTCAGATAGCATAGTTGGATCCATCCAAGATTGGAGGACGTTGAGCAGTTCCTGAATAAGGTATCTCCATTGTGATATCTTGTCAAACACAAAAACAGAATCACACTTAGTATCGTCAAGTGAATGTCTCTGACTCCAATTGTAAGGTTTGGACAGTCTGAAATCACAGAAATACCAGAAATAATTTTTCGAGTGTGTTATCTTTCAGTGTTGTCAATACTTAACGATAACACTATGCAGCATAATAATTAACTAACAGCAAAAGTAAATAGCACACAGATATTTATGCACAAGTACTAAGTACTTGTACGATGCCTCATGGCGAAATAATCACTAGAAAATCAAATCAGTTTACAAAAATCAACTAGTGATTGTTTATGAAAAACTACTTTTCTCAACAAATTGAGAAAATAAAAGACTTCCTAAAAACTAGTAAGAACTAGAATAAAACATCAATAGGAAGTTCTAAGCCAAAAAACAAAAATCAAAGAAACACTTTCTGAACAAAACTTCACTCGTGTGTTCTTCAGTGTTTCCAACACTGCTCGGCAACACAACGTAGCAGTAGTATTTTCTTCAGAAATTCTTCAATTATCGATCTTCAATACTCTAGAATTTCTGCAACGCTTTCTCTATGTATTTTGCTCTCTACGTTTCACTCTCTTGATCTCTCTATCTCGTTGTACAATCTGATCGGTCCAAGCACTCCTATAAAATAGATCTTCAATATGTTTCCATAAATAAGAACCTTCAAAGCATAGAAACAATATATTATCAGAAATCAAATATTTCGAATCAAGATAAAACAAATATTTCCAATTTTAAAACTTGTTCTAAGAAAGGCAAAACTATAAATATAAAAATTGAATGTAATAAGAAAATAATTTAAAAGACATGTGCACAACATGTTCTTTCAATGATGTTCTTGGGACGTGTCTCCGTTCGTGGCTTTACACTGATGAGAAGGCAGAAGGACATTTCCCCTCCCCCCCCCCCCATGTAGACTAGGCTGATCGTTCAGGTAACATTTACGGGTTCTTGACTCGAGAAAAGTTCCTGCCATCGGAAAAGCTTAACCTACACTTTTTAAGTTAGCTCGCATCGGAAGTTAATTTCTGCCTCCCGTGGTGATACAATTGTTACTAGAAGAATTTATAAAGCAATGAATCCCGGTGATGGAAGACTAGATTTTGTCGAAAATATATCTAAAAGCTAGATGATGTTGCTTACTTTGGTCACTTGATTACTGATGTCTGATTCCTAGTAAACTTTGATAATGCTTGCAAGAGTTTATTTTAGGTTATTCTAAGCTTCTGATCAACGAAATATTTTGAAATTGTAGTCCTTTTCTTTACTTTCTTGAAAGTCCAGAGAATCAGTTGACAAGTGTGCTGGTAAAAACAAAAAAAAAATACAGTATTTTGATCATCACTATAGTCAGTACAAACCAAGCAAAATGATCCTGCAATGTATAACAACAATAAAGTAAAGTACACACAAGCAATACCCCAACACAACTACAAAGTAAAATAATAACAATAACGACATATACAGAGAACCATATATAAAGCCGACGTGATTCCAAATTCAGAAAAAAAGTGTCTATGCTGGTTAAGGCGATTGTTGGAGTTTCGGAACCTTGGGCACACCTCGGAGTAGGGGTATGGGCACTATTGACGGCAATTCAGGCAACGTTGTATCGAGGAGGTGGCGTGCCTCAGCTGGCATTTTATTGATATCATAAAGCAATTAGCAACAAAAAGAAAACACGGGAATGGTAGCTATAAGCCATGGTATAGTTTAGAACTAAGAGCTTTGAATGCATTAAAATCTTATCTGATCAAGTATTCATATGATATACTTCTCAACTGCTTTGTTAGAACAGAGTTTTCTCAAGAGTCTCCCTAACTAACGTGAGGAAAAAAAAATCTTAAAGAATATATCTTACGTATCTTTTCAAATCTTGTTTTTTAAAACTTTCACAAAAAACAAATGAAATAATTAATAACTTAAGTTACCATAATTTAGAACTTAGTATATAATATTACTTACCAATTTATTTGTTCTTAATAGGAAAGTATACTGGAATTCCAGAAACAAAAAAATATAAGAGTATACTGGGTGTGGCTAACATTTGAGAATTAAATACGTTTGAATAATATCATTAAGTATCATGAAGATAGCTCGATCGGAACCATCAAAGTATGTTTATATTTTCCTAAATCAGATTGGAGCTTCTGAAGACAATTTGGACCTTTCGATGTCACCCGGCCAGCGAGATATATATACACATCCAATGAGCATCAACACGAAGCAGTTCAGAACTCCCGTAACACTAGATCGGAGCTGCTTCCAAACTTATGTGCCCAAATAGGTGGTTCAAGTATGACACATTGCAACAGAGCTAGTTCAGAGCTTTCGAACTATGCCTATATCGAAATTCAGAATTGTCACGACATTGCATAAATTCCTCTCGATTTCTGATATTATTTTAATAACGTTTTTGATAGGCCGGGCGAGTGGCAAAGTACTTCCGATGGAGGCTACAACTCGAGCTAGGATTAGTCTGCGAAGCAAGCATCCGATCCCCAAATGACTAATGATGGACGAAGATATAATCCTGAAGCTTTTAGTAGATGTGTCGAGGACAAGAAGTCAGAATTTGACAGCATGAGCAAACTAGCTAGAAATGAGTATTTGAAGTTGGGAAGTTAGTAATACTAACATTTCGACTCTTTGAGTCAGTATGTTATGTTGAACAAGTTGGACCATGCATTCAATAATGGTAGGTGGGAAAATAAATGTCAAAAATGGTGGCAGATTTATTGAACGAAGAAAACGCGTGAATTTGTTCTCGTTCAGACAGAGCTCCGCACCTATAAATAGATGCATCGTTCATAGGTTTTAGTATCCCACAGCTCGAGCAATTCTTCAGTTCTCGAGTGTTTTTCTTCTCTTCAGTATATTTCTATATATATTTCTGAGATAGGTTTTCTCCTGTATTAAGAGAGTGAGTGTCTCTTTGGAAACACAGAGAGAGGTTGTAATTTTTCAAATATTATAGTGGAATATTTTGGTCTTGCCCGTGGTTTTTACCCTAATAATTTTTGGGGGTTTTCCACGTAAATCTTGCTGTCTATTTATTCTTCAATTTACATAGTTTCTATCTCGTGATGCCGCACCTGGGACCAACAAGTGGTATCAGAGCCTTGGCATAAAATTTCTTAAAATTCTGAGTATGCTTTGTTGTTGCAGCTTTGAATGATCTTCGAAATCAGAATAGATTTTTTGAAGATTTTATAAGGTAGGATTCTTGTAGTCAAGATGACGGCAAAATACGAGATAGAAAAGTTCAACGGAAGCAATTTTTTGCTGTGGAAATTGAAGGTGCAAGCAATTCTAACAAAGGAGCGTTGCTTGGCAGTTATTGGAGATAGACCGGCGGATGTCACGGAAGATCAAAAGTGGAAAGAGATGAATCACAATGTTGTTGCCAATTTGCACTTGGCTATAGCGGATGACGTTTTGTCAAGTATCTTTGAAATAAAAAGCGCAAAAGTTATTTGGGATACTCTGACAAAATTGTACGAGATCAAGTCACTACACAACAAAATTTTCCTAAAGAGAAAGCTTTATACTCTTCGGATGGCGGAATCCTCATCGATGATCGACCATACCAATACACTGAATACTCTATTTTCCCGACTCACGTCTATGGGGCATAAAATAGAGGAAAAAGAACGTGCGGAGCTTCTACTTCAAAGTCTACCAGATTCATACGATCAGCTCATCATCAATGTTACCAACAATGTTCTTTCGGATAATTTAAATTTTGACGACGTCTTAACTGCGGTTCTTGGAGAAGATAGTCGTCGAAGAAACAAGAAAGATAGGTTGGCAACGTCGAAGCAAGCAGAGGCTTTACCGATGACGAGAGGAAGATTGACGGAGCGTGACTCCAGTGGGAGCCACAGATATGGTAGATCCAAGTCAAGAAGTAAGAAGAAGAATATTTACTGCTTTAAATGTGGCGGTAAAGGGCACTTCAACAGAGAGTGTACGAAGAGCATCGATAAGGGATCTCAAGGAAATGTGGCCAGTACTTCAGGCGGTGGTGAAATATTATTCAGCGAAGCAGCAACGGTTGCGGAAGGCAGACACAAATTTTGTGATGCATGGATTATGGATTCAGGAGCGACGTGGCATATGACGTCAAGGAGAGAATGGTTCGATCAGTATGAACCAGTCTCAGGAGGATCTGTATTCATGGGAAATGATCATGCCTTGGAAATCGCTGGGGTCGGTACCATTAAAATTAAAATGTTTGATGGTACTATTCGCACCATACAGGAGGTACGACATGTGAAGGGCCTGACAAAGAATCTTTTGTCTTTGGGGCAATTGGATGATATTGGGTGCAAAACCCGTATCGAGAAAGGGATCATGAAAATTGTGAAAGACGCGCTTGTGGTTATGAAGGCGAAAAAGGTTGCTGCAAATCAGTATGTATTGTTGGGGGAAACACACAAAGAGGCGGAACTAGCTGTTGCATCAATTGGTTCGGGAGAAGAATCAACAGTGTTGTGGCATAGAAATCTTGGACATATGTCAGAACAAGGAATGAAGATTCTCTCTGAACGGAAGCTGTTGCCAGGGCTTACAAAAGTGACTCTACCCTTTTGTGAGCATTGTGTTACCAGTAAACAACACAGATTGAAGTTTGGCACGTCTACTGCCAAGAGCAAAGGAATATTGGAGCTGATTCATTCTGATGTTTGGCAAGCACCGATGGTATCCCTAGGAGGAGCGAGATACTTTGTCTCGTTTATTGATGATTTCTCTAGGAGATGTTGGGTGTATCCAATCAAGAAGAAGTCAGATGTTTTCGAAGTCTTCAAAGTTTTCAAAGCGCGGGTTGAACTTGATTCTGATAAGAAAATCAAGTGTTTGAGGACTGACAATGGAGGAGAATATACCAGTGATGAATTTGATGCATTCTGTCAGCATGAGGGCATCAAAAGACAGTTCACGACGGCTGACACGCCTCAACAGAATGGAGTGGCAGAGCGGATGAACATAACTTTGTTGGACAGAACAAGGGTCATGTTGAGTACTGCGGGTCTACCAAAGTCATTTTGGGCAGAAGCAGTCAAAACCGCTTCTTATATCATCAATCGTTCTCCTTCAGTGGCGATTGATTTGAAGACTCCAATGGAGGTGTGGACTGGCAAGCCAGCTGATTATTCTCGGTTACATACATTTGAAAGTCCGGTGTACGTGTTATACAATGAACAAGAAAGATCAAAGTTGGATTCCAAATCCAGAAAGTGTATCTTCTTGGGCTATGCTGATGGAGTAAAGGGGTTTCGCTTGTGGGATCTTACTGTCCACAAGCTTATCATCAGCAGAGATGTTATCTTCGAGGAAGATAAAGTGAAGGGAGACAAAGGCACACTGAATTCAGAAACTACTATCATTCAGGTGGAAAATAAGACAGACGAAGATCAAGTTTCTTGTGAAGCAGTACCAGAGCACGAAGAACAAGAACCAGTTAAGTCAGAGGTTTCCAAAGTGAGGCAGTCAACTCGAGAGAGAAGACCACCAGGATGGCTTTCAGATTATGTCACTGAAAGCAACATTGCATATTGTCTATTAACAGAGAATGGTGAGCCATCGAGTTTCCATGAGGCTAGTCAAAGCTCGGATGTATCCCTGTGGATGACAGCGATGCAGGAAAAATTGGAAGTATTGGACAGAAACAAAACTTGGGATCTTGTTACACTACCACGAGGGAGGAAAGCTATCGGTAACAGATGGTTCTATAAGATCAAGCGTGATGGCAATAACCAAGTGGAGCGGTATCGTGCGAGATTGGTTGTCAAAGGGTACGCTCAGAAAGAAGGAATTGACTTCAATGAGATATTTTCTCCTGTGGTTCGACTTTCAACAGTCAGAGTAGTATTGGCATTGTGTGCGGTGTTTGACCTACATCTGGAACAGCTAGATGTGAAAACAGCATTTCTTCATGGCGATCTTGAAAAAGAAATCTATATGCTCCAGCAAGAAGGTTTTGCAGAAAAAGGCAAAGAGAACTTGGTTTGCAGGTTGAATAAATCTCTGTACGGTCTCAAACAAGCGCCGAGGTGTTGGTACAAGAGATTTGATTCCTATATCATGAGCCTTGGGTACAACAGATTCAGTGCAGACCCTTGTACGTATTTCAAGAGGTCTGGTGATGATGATTATATCATTTTGCTGTTGTACGTGGACGACATGTTGGTAGCAGGCCCCAACAAAGATCGGGTCCAAGAATTGAAGGCACATTTGGCTAGGGAATTTGATATGAAGGACTTGGGACCAGCAAACAAGATTCTAGGGATGCAAGTTCACCGAGACAGAAGCAATAGGAAGATTTGGCTTTCTCAGAAAAATTATTTGAAGAAAGTTTTGCAACGCTTCAACATTCAAGATAGTAAGCCAGTTTCAACCCCTCTTCCTATTAACTTCAAGTTATCTTCTGAGATGTGTCCTAGCAGTGAAGCAGAGAGGATGGATATGTCTCGAGTACCGTATGCATCAGCAGTGGAAAGTTTAATGTTCGCTATGATTTGTACTAGACCAGACATTGCACAAGCAATGGGAGCTGTCAGTCGGTATATGACGAATCCTGGACAAGAGCATTGGAGCACGGTTAAGAGGATCCTTAGATACATTAAGGGTACCTCGAATGCTGCATTATGTTTTGGAGGATCAGATTTTACACTCAGGGGCTATGTGGATTCAGATTATGCAGGTGATCCAGATAAAAGAAAATCTACTACTGGTTATGTGTTTACAGTTGCAGGAGGTGCAGTCAGCTGGGTTTCAAAACTGCAAACAGTTGTGGCATTATCTACAACGGAGGCAGAATACATGGCAGCTACTCAAGCTTGCAAGGAGGCAATATGGATTAAAAGGTTATTGGAGGAGCTTGGGCACAAACAAGAAAAGATTCCTCTGTTTTGTGACAGTCAAAGTGCCTTGCACATTGCAAGGAACCCAGCCTTTCATTCCAGGACTAAACACATTGGAGTTCAATTCAATTTGTACGAGAAGTAGTAGAGGAAGGAAGTGTGGATATGCAGAAGATCCATACGAAGGATAACATATCTGATTTTCTGACCAAGCCAGTGAACACAGATAAGTTTGAGTGGTGTAGATCCTTAAGTGGCCTAGCAGAAACGTAAGCAGCAGGAATGACATGATTGAAAGGATGTGTGGAGATGTGTTTGATTCTCAATCAAATCTCCAAGTGAGAGAAATGTTGAACAAGTTGGACCATGCATTCAATAATGGTAGGTGGGAAAATAAATGTCAAAAATGGTGGCAGATTTATTGAACGAAGAAAACGCGTGAATTTGTTCTCGTTCAGACAGAGCTCCGCACCTATAAATAGATGCATCGTTCATAGGTTTCAGAATCCCACAGCTATAGCAATTCTTCAGTTCTATTTAGAAACCTATTGACGTGTTCACAACTTTTACTTCAATACAAATTCGTTAATCTAAACCAACTTTTCACAGACATCAAACAATGAGAATATAATAGCTAGGCATAGTTTAAGTTTCATCTGGAGTGGCCTTTGAGTGAGAAGAAGCGATGGATGCCTCTGAAATGTCATCTTGAGTCGGCTTTAAGACCTCGGGGAATTGCGGAAACAATGAAATATAAGGGATTTTTGGATATTCCACATTAGGCTAAGTGGAAAAGCTGAGCTCTGGCAGGCTTGGAATATATATGAGGCAATTCCACCTTAAGCAATGGTGGAAACTCGAGTTGTTGTAAATTGGGGATCTCAGGCAGTTCGGGTGATGGTAAATCAGGCAAGTCCAGCTCTAACATACTACGTGCACTTGCCAAGGCCATGTTCCTTGTAGTGGCTGCCAAGGTGATCAATAGTAACGAGAAAACAAACGAGGGTGGGCCATATTTGAGGCTCTAGAGAAAGCTTTTTAGGAGAAGTTCTTGATTTATTTTCCGAGTTTTATAGATCAATTTTGCAGGTTTTTATAGATCATATTTGTTAAGAAATAGGAGGAGAAATGGGTGAATTTGGTAGGAAACTTTATAAACATGTTTGTTCAACCTCTCATTGACAGTACGATAGTATTACAAAGAAAGAAAATATTATTTTTGTATTATTAAATATAACAGGAATGTATACTAAATTTGACAAAAAATATATGATATGTAATAACTTGATCGAGTAGTTGAAATAACACAAATCTCCAAAATTATAGCTATCACATACATCCTTATTTCCATTATGTTAATGATTTAAAATCATGAGTAAAACGGAAAAACAGTAACAGCAAATACTTTTACATGAAACCCTGTTCACTTTCTTTCATCATACTTACATTGTCTATGATCAAAGATACTTTGCTTTGATAACACAAAAGACTCCGCGAAATATGTGAAACCTAACAGCATGATTCTTTTGGCGTCAACTTCTGGTTGATGCACTAGCGGATATATTGATGTGTATTTTTGGTACTGTATACGTCCATCCATAGCTCTACCTTGAACAAAAGGCCGCATGCAGTACTTGTTTCTTTTGTCTTGAAAATGAGAGTTTAGGTGACATCTACAGGTTCGTGACTCCAGAAAAGTGCCGGTTAGTGGTAAAACTTAACCGACATCAGTGACTAAACTCGCATCAGAGGTATGTGCTTCTTGTGATGATCCAGTGGTGAGGACTCAGGAGTAGAATCTAAACAATGAGTCCTTAACATGCAAGACATTTTTCGAAAATCATTCAAAGCTAAATGATGTTTCTTACAGTGGTCAATTTTGGATAGATTTTTTAGTGTCAAATTCATAGTGGACTCTAGTCGATGCATATAGCTTGTTCTCCTTAAAGAGAACAGAGTTGTTAAGTTTGAAGAATGATTCATTAAATAGTATCGTCCCTTTCTTTACTTTCTTGTAGTTCTTAAGAATTGTCGACAATATGGCAAAAAGTGTGCTGGTAAACATAGAAAGAAATACAAGAAAATAAAATTATATTTGATAATCGATGTAGGTAGTACAAAACAAGCAAAATGATTTAAAAAAAAAAAAAGCAATGTATAACAACATAGTGAAGTGCATAATCCCCCAACACAACGACACCGCAAAAAATGACGAAAATATAAATAAAAAGAAACCATAAAGCCAGCATGAATCAATCACCCCGGCAGAAATTTGGGAAAACAACTAGGTCCAGTGCATGAGCTCAAGGTGCTTTTGGCACCCCTGGCAATGTTGGTTTAGGCAATTCTGGGAGTTTTGGCAATGTTGGCAGCTCAGGTTTTGGCAGTGTTGGCAATTCTGGCTTGGGAACTTTTGGGAGCTCAGGCTTGGGCAGTATGGGAAGCTCAGGTTTTGGCAATGCCGGCAGCTCTGCCTTGGGAACTGGTGGGAGCTCAGGCTTGGGCAGTGTGGGAAGCTCAGGTTTTGGTAATGCGGGCAGCTCTGGATTTGGAACCGTTGGAAACTCAGGCTTTGGCAACGTGGGTAGCTCCGGCTTTGGAACTGTTGGGAGCTCGGGCTTAGGCAATGTGGGAAGCTCGGGTTTTGGCAATGCTGGAAGCTCAGGTTTAGGAATTTCAGGCAATGTTATATCGAGGAGGTGGCGTGCCTCTGCTTGCAATGTATTGCCCATTGTTGATAGTAGGGCAATTAGCAACAAAAAGAAAACAGCGGGATGGTCACTATAAGCCATTGTTTGATGAGAAGACAAATAAGTTGGTGTAGTTTTGGGCAAAGAGCTTTAAACTTTAACCAAGTGATGCATTGAAATGTATCTGCCAAAAAGTTTATATAGACAAAGGGATGTCAAGGAGAGGAGATATTTCTGAACTGGTTGGTTAGAAAAAGTGTGTTAGTTCAACTTCTAATGACTAAAGCAATGTTAAAGTCTCCTGATTCAAACCAGAGCTCTCTAATCAAACATGTAAAATTTGATTCTTATGTGGTCAAATTTACTACTTCTAGCAGGATAATTTGCTGGCAATTATTTCCATGGAATCACAAGGCTGCAAGCTTATAGGCCAGAGTGATCTTCTTGGATAGGGACCTGTAAGTCCGTCATGAATATGAGCCAGCCGAAATTATGTGACCTCTATCAATTTCAAATTCAAGCTCCACAGATCATTCTTCATAATCTTGGTAGCCTCCAGAAAATAAAAAAATGATTGTATTTTTTATCAAATAATTACATCCATGTATATGGGAACTGTGTACATATGGCTGAATGACCTATAAATATTGTATCTTGTACTTGCATTTTAATTTAAGCAAAAATATTTTAAGATTACCTCTTGTTATCACGCATCCGTGGTAAAACTATCGAGCATTCACTAGATAGAAAGGCATCGTTCCCTCTCGCATGAAACGTGAGTTAAAGAGGCATGCTGCAACAATGGAACAACAAGTTGGTCCTATTAATGTTATCTTACCTCAACCTGCTGCTCCTACGGCTCAACAGCTAAATATTAAGGTTATTCCAGCACACGAGGTGTGTCTAGAACAGTAAATTCTTGTCCCGTTGAAAAAGAAATCGCATATTGCCACAAAATCTTGATAGCCATAGTTGATAGTTGTGAATGTGAATGAGAAAGATATATCAGCCCTCGCCATCGACCTTAATGAGGTGGATGGCTGTTACAGTGATTATCTTAGGATTATTAATTCTGCAGGCTGCAGCCACACAGCATGAGGCTACATCTGCAGATCGTAAAGTAGAGGATACTTCGCGCAACAAATCATCAAAAGGGAAGGAAAAGTTTGTTCCATCAGAAACCATTGCCTCTATTAAGATGGTAAAAAAAAATTTAAAAAGGAGGGGAGATGGAGAAGTGTGGCTCCTTTTCTTCCCTTATGAAGATCCCATTTGATATTAGTTAGATTGCCATTAGACTGCAGCAACTATAAACGCACATTTCAATTCCTGGGAGTCAATAGCCATACTCCAAGAATGACGAACTTAATACCGAGAAAGAGATATATACCATTAATTGACGTTATTTCTGACAGAGAAACATACTATTTATGATTTATCACCATGTTTATTAGGAAGAGTTCTCAATTATTATCAAAATGCATCTGCCAGATAAACTTTGCTTCGATGAAACTAAAGACTTGCCAAAAAAATGTACGTGAAACCTCATCAGCAGGGTTCTCATGGCATCAACTTCTTGCCAATTTTTAAGTAGATATCAATAGTTTTACATCAATCCGTAGATCGTAGGTTCTTATTTCCACTTTTTAAAGTTGAGAATTTAGGTAATATCACAAGTTCTTTGCTCCAGAAACGTGTTAGGCAGTAGTAGGAACACAAGACTTGAAATCTTGAAAATTTATCTAAAGCTGTATGATACACTGTTAATTATATTAATTAGTCGTTTTGGGATGGATGTTTTTGAGTCTCTTTACTAATAATATTGACATAGCTTGTTCCTTGAAGGAAACAAATTTATGAGTTTGAAGTCTAATTCCTTGAACGAATATCACTTTCTTTGGTTCATGTATCTTGATGTTGTAAATTAATAGAATTAGTGAGAATATGGGACAATGCGTGCAAGTAAACATAGGAAAAAATACAAGAAGCTAAAACCAAGTAAAATGCAAAGAAATATGTGATGTACAAAGTATGCAAGTATAGTGTAAACATAATCTCTCGAACACAACAGCAATACAGCACTATAAACAATACCAACAAATGATTAAAATGAAAAGCCAAGAAAACAACATATATAGATCCATCACTCTGCCAGAAATTTAAAAGCAAATGCTTGCAAGGTCCAGTCCATTAACTCATGGCGCTTTTGGCACTTCTGGCAATGTTGGTTTAGGCAACTCTGGGAGTTTAGGAAGTTCTGGTACAGATGGGAGTTCAGGTTTCGGTAAAGTTGGCAGATCCGGCTTGGGAACTGTAGGGAGCTCAGGCTTGGGCAGTGCTGGCAGCTCAGGTTTTGGCAATGTGGGCTGCTTCGGCTTCGGAAGTGTGGGAAGCTCAGGCTTGGGCAGTGAGGGAAGCTCTGGTTTTGGCAGAGCGGGAAGCTCGGGTTTAGTTAAGGTGGGTATTTGAGGCAAAGGAAGATCTGGATGTGTCGCTTCGAGGAGGTGGCGAGCATCAGTTTGCATGCTTTTGCCCATTATTGATGACAGAGCTACAAGCAAGAAAAGGCAAACAGAAGCCATAGTTTGATCCAAAGACAAATGAGTAGTTGATATATATATTAGTTAGATCAGCTTTAGATATCAACTATATTTTCAAGTGGAGTCTATATATAGAAATGGGATATATATTGCGGTGAAGTGAAAACAGTTTGGGCAATGTTGGTAGGAAAAAAATCTGTATGTTAGTTCAACTTCTCTTTGCTGATGTGATCTTAAAGTCTCGTGATTCAAACTAGATACCACTAATTTTAGACACCTAAACTGTGACTCGTAGACAGATAAAATGTTGTTAGACCGATTCTCTACTACTATACATGAGAGCTTTAAGTTATCATACAATATTTTTAGAGAGTAATTGTAATTTGTAAGAGTATAGACTAATTATTTTTAGATGAAAAGATTGACCCAGAAAAAGACCCTTTCGCATGAGTCAGAGACTCTTTGACCTTTACAAAATTTAAATCGATGGATTTTCACGAATAGGAAACCAGAGGACAACATGATCCAACCCAAAACAATTATTTTTTTAAAGATTATAAATAAGTATGTGAGAAGCAAAAGTGGTAAATATTTGAAAATAAAAGTCCAATATTAATTGGAATGGATCTCCTACGGTGGCATGCTGGCATCCCCACATGACACACTAAGGGATGTTGTAGGGGTAAAACATTGTCGTTTTACTCCCACTACCAATATTCCTTTTTTTAATTTTTTTTAATAATTAACATTTTTTTCTGGTCTTTGTTTGTTTTTTTTTTTTTTTTTTTTTTTTTATCTCTTTTGGCCATATTTTTTAATACATTCTTATTCTTTAAAAACAATTATCTTCTCAGTTTTTTTTTATATCACATCTTTGTTATAATTAACTAATGTCCTTCTACTCGCTTTTACAATTGAAATAATTATTTAAATATGACTAAATTTTTTTATTTTCAAATCAATGAATTTTAAAATTACTTTTTTTTTTATTAAGAGTGATATACCATTAAAATTTAGAAGTATGGATATAGATTTTAAAAAATATGTAAATAATTTAAAATATTTTGAAAAGTGGATAATATTATACTAAAACACCAAAAATAGTTGTTCTGAGAGTCTAGTATTTCATAATATAATATAATAATATAGATATTTCTAAACGATATAATAATGCACCCATCGATTAAATATATTAATATGAAAACATAAATAAATAATTATTAGCTTCACAAAAATAAATAATTATATGTTTTACTCTTAAAATAAATAAATTTGACAGTCAAAAAATTAGATAAAAGAAATTGAACATGTAATGATCAATAAAATCTTACTTTATATATTCAAGATTTCCCTCTCTCGTAAATTTATATATCCGAGGGTGGAAACAATTGGCTAGAATTCGAACACATGAAGTATGTTCTAAGGAGTTCGATTAGATTCTGAGGTGGAGAGGCTCAGTAATCAGGAGGAGGTATATTGGAGACAGCGCAATAGAGTGGATTGGCTTTCCATGGGGAACAAAAATAGCATGTTTTTCCACAGGAAAGCGACCTTGAGGCAGATTCAGAATTCTATTAGTGGACTGATTTCCAACCATGGAGATCTTGTTCATGAGCAGGGAGGTATGACAACCATTGAACTATTTTAATGATTTGTTCACTTCTGCCCTTGATTTAATGCATCCTGTGATTGATTGTGTCAAGCCTTCGGTGACTAATTCTATGAACGCCACACTCGGTATTCCTTTCTCTGCTATGGAAGTTAAAGCAGCTTTATTTGATATGAGCCCTGATAAATCTCCCAGCTCGGATGGTATGTCAACTCTATTTTATCAGAAATATTGGTATGTAATTGGAGAGGATGTCTCTAATGATGTTCTCGTAGTTTTGAATTATGGAGCTCCGTTGGAGGAATGGAACAAAACTATTATAACTCTCATATCCAAGGTCCCTAATCCGATGCTTATGAAAGAATTCCGCCCAATCAATCTATGCAATGTGTGCTATAAAATTGTTGCCCGGACTTTAACTTACAGTCTAAGACCTCTGATGGCAACCATGATTGATGAGACTCAGAATGCTTTTGTTCCAGGGCATCTGATCTTAGATAATATCATTCTCGGTTTTGAGACAATGCACTGGATGCGTAACAAAAAAAAGGGTAAATATGGATATACGGCTCAGAAGATTGATATGAGCAAGGCATATGATAGAGTGGAGTGGAAATTCTTAGAATCAATCATGCTCAAGATGGGTTTATGTTCAGATTGGGTTGGAAAAATTATGGGTTGAATTTTGAGTGTCAGCTACTCGTTCTCTCTGAATAATCAGGTGGTGGGTAATCTAAAGTCGGGTAGAGGAATCCGTCAAGGAGAACCCCTTTCCCCCTACTTATTTACCTTGTGTGCTCAAGGAATATCGTCGATGTTTATGGAGTATGAGTCTAGGGGCCGACTGAAAGGAATTCGAATTGCCTCTAATGGGCCAGTGTTAACACACCTATTCTTTTATGATGACAGCTTAGTTTTCTTTAAAGCGACAGATGAGGATTGTGCCAGTGTCTCCGATTGTTTGGGCGCATATGAGTGAGCATCGGGTCAGGTAATTAACTTTGAAAAATCGGCTCTAAATTTCACTCCAAATACTGATCTAGTAGTGGTGGAAAGATTTAAAGCTGCACTTACTATCCCAGTAGTTCAAGGTCATGATGTCTACCTTGGACTCCCGACGTTATCTTTACAAAGCAAGAAAGTTCAGTTTGGGTATTTAGTGGAAAGGGTGTCTGATAACTGTGTTTCATATGCATATTTTTTGTGTTTGTTTTTCATGCATTCATATGTTATTGTTTTTGTTTTATTTAGTTTTAGCATGTTTAATTCATTTGTCTACATAATACTCTTCCTGGTCCATTTTGTAGGGAAATGCGGAAAGACCAGAAATTTGGACAGAAATATACTCGCTCAAGCGAGAGGCTATGCTCGCTCAAGCGAGGCCGTGAGAACAAAAATTTTCCAGAAGTATTCTCGCTCGAGCGAGCGGAGCGTGTAGAATTTTTATTTTTGGAAACTCTTGCTCGGGAAGGATACCATCTTTTGAAGACCCTTGGGCATATAAATACGAATCTATTTATCAGAATAAGGGTTACATAGCGCATTCGAAGGCAAGAGACGGCGGATCATCATCTTCCATTCTACCTTTCTTCTTTTATTCTTATTTTTTATTTCTAATTGATGTTTTGGATTAAAAATTTTGGTTTTGGAACTATGTTGAACTTTGAGTAGTTTTTCTCTTTCGATCAAGGCCACGTAATTGGGCCAAACAATTTATGTAAAAAACTTGGATGTTTATTTGAAAATTTTCAGACCTGATTTTATTTCATTGATTATCGAATTTATTTTTGTCTTGTGAATTATCTGGCCAGTTATTTGCTTGCATGTTAATTTATTCCAAGTCGATAGAGGAGGTTTCGATTTCGATCACTTTGATAATCAACAAGTTGTAAAACCGACTAGAAATAGAATTCGATTTCATTATGCGGTTTGGGTGTAAACTGAATTTTTACGGTTCGTCATGCATTCAAATTTCATTAGAATTACGAAAGATTAATCTGTCAGTATTTGAATAGGTTTGATTGTTCTAGAAATAGTCATTTGAAAAAATTAGGAGAATTTTCGTGAATTAAGATTAATTTTGAGTCTTGAATCAACTACTTGTTACATAATTTTTCTGGTACTTACGTGAGTCCTTGATCGAGCTTTTTTCCTATCGAATTTAATCCAAAAATTTCTAATGTGATTTGAGTTGAATTTTCTTTGCAATTTAATTTCTTAATTTAAAATCTAAAATCACTCTTTTTGATTAGTCTAGATTAAGTAGAAATAATTATATTCTGGTAGTCATATTTATACAGTCCCTGTGGGTTCGACATCTGATTTTATTCACTATCTATAACTTGACCTGGTACACTTTTCAGTAAATTTTTAATCACACCGATTTAAGCGGTCAAGTTTTTGGCGCCGTTATCGGGGACTGTTTGATATCAGAATTTTTATTTCGCTTGAGATTAGACTTTGTTTATTTTCGTAAATTCTGAAGGTTATGGATCTAGCATCATTCGTCCTACTGTGGAGGCGAATAATTTTGAAATGAAGCCTTCAATCATTCAGATGATTCAGCTGCAAGCAAGATTTTGGGGTACATTTGTGGAAGACCCCTACGCTCAGCTGGAGCGTTTTCTGTCGATCTGCGACACTTTTAAGGCTAATGGAGTAACATCTGATGCAGTGCGACTGCGGTTATACACATTCTCTCTGCAAGGTGAAGCTGTTGAATGGCTGGATGAATTGCCTGTGGGTTCTATCACTACATGGAACCAACTTTTTCAGACTTTTCTGAACAAGTATTTTTCTCCCACGAAGATGGCAAAACTATTTTCTGACATCATCCCATTCAGGCAGAAGGAAGCTGAATCTCTACATGCGGCTTGGACCCGATTCAAAAAGATGTTGAGGATGTGTCCTCAACATAATCTTACTCAGAGCCAGCAGACTCAGACCTTCTACAACGGGGCTGATCAATCTGTTCGATTCATGTTGGATGTTGCTGCTAACGAAAGCCTATTCAGGAAGACACCAGCAGAGGCATGAAAAATCATTGGAAACATGGCTGAAAGCAACATTGGATGGAAAGATGTTAAGAAGGAAAAAAATGCTGGAGTATTAGAAGTCGATGCACTGACAGCACTGAATGCCAAAATCGATGCTCTTACTCATCAGATGACAATTATGCAGACAGCTCCAGCCAATCAAGTGAAAGCTCAGAAGCCCGAGGAACAACAAGTATTTGAGATTGATGCGGCGAATTTCATGGAAAATCAAGGGAGACAGCCATACAATCCGTACAGTAATACTTATAATCCAGCCTGGAAGAACCATCCGAACTTCTCGTTGAAACCTGTAGATCCTACAGCCAACACGTCAAAGCCAGTCCAGAAAAAGCCCTCATTTGAAGAAATCAGGATGAAATATGTAGCGGGTACTGAGACTCGTCTACAGAATCAGGAGGCAATGTTGTAGAAGTTGGAAACACAGATGAGCCAGATAGCGACACAACTGTCAACTAGGCCAGAAGGATCGTTGCCTAGCAATACTGAGAAGAATCCAAAGAATGTGAATGCTATTCTGGCGGTCACTAGATCGCAAGCAGAGACTGCGGAGAAGAAAACTGAGGATGAAGATGCAAGGGAGCTAATCAAGGATAAATGGCTAGAGGAAGCACCAAAGCAGACAGACTCGACGCCTACGAGCAAGAAAGGTAAGTCTTCTAACCCAATTACTAATGATAACATTGATTTGAGTAAACTTCCATTCCCCCAAAGAGCAAAGCAACTGAAATTGGATAATCAATTTGCAAAATTTCTAGAGATTTTCAAAAAGCTTCATATTAATATTCCATTTGCAGATGTTTTGGCTCAAATGCCCAGTTATGCATAATTTTTAAAAGAGATTTTGTCTAACAAAAGAAAATTGGTGGATTTTGAAACTGTGAAGTTGTCAGATGAATGTTCTGCTATTTTACAAAATAAATTCCCTCCAAAACTTAAGGATCCCGGTAGCTTTTCAATTCCATGCACTATTGGAAAATCATTTTTAACAAGGCTTTATGTGACTTAGGTGCAAGTATTAATCTTATGCCTTATTCATGTTTTGAAAAGCTAGGAATTGGTGAAGTTAATTCAACCACTATCTCCCTGCAATTAGCTGACAGATCTATAAAATATCCAAGGGGATTGTAGAAGATGTGTTGGTTAAAGTTGATAAGTTTATATTTCCAGTGGACTTTGTTGTGATTGATATGGAAGAGAATCGTGAGATACCTCTTATTTTAGGTAGACCGTTTTTAGCCACTGAAAAGGCATTGATTGATGTGCATAAGGGAGAATTGATTTTGCGTATGAATGATGAAAAATTATTTTTAATGTTTTTCATGGCGTTCGTTATCATGCGAACAATTCTGATTGTTTCAAAATTGATATTACTGATGATTTGGTTGAGTTTTCTTTGCAGGAACAGTTGGCCATGGATCCATTAGAAATTTGTTTGACAGGTACAACGGATGAGGAGCATGTTAGCGAGAAAGTTCATGAAGTGGCACGATATCTGGATTGGAGTCTGCCCTTTGACAGACTCATCAATACTAAGATGGAGGAGCTTGACCATACTCCAAAACCACTAAAGCCATCCACCGAGGATCCCCCTACTCTTGAACTTAAACCACTCCCTTCTCACTTGAAATATTTGTATTTATTAAAGAACGATAAACTGACAGTAATCTGCTCATCTTCTTTGACAGGTTATGAGGAGGAAAAATTGCTGAGGGTGATTAAAGAACACATAAGAGCCATAGGATGGAGCTTGGCTGACATCAAGGGAATTAGTCCAACCATGTGCATGCACAAAATATTGATGGAGGCGGAGCACAAGACATCAACTCAACCACAGAGGCGACTCAACCCAGCTATGCAAGAGGTAGTGAAAAAGGAGGTGATAAAACTCCTTGATGCAGGTATTATCTATCCTATATCTGATAGTGAATGGGTGAATCCAATTCGAGTAGTGCCTAAAAAGGGAGGGATGACTGTTATTGAAAATAAAAATAATGAATTGATTCCTACTAGAACTGTTACGGTGTGGCGGGTTTGTATTGACTATAGAAATTGAATGATGCTACTCGTAAAGATCATTTTTCCCCTTCCCTTTATTGATCAGATGGTTGAGAGACTAGCAGGGCATGCATTTTACTGTTTTTTGGACGGTTATTCTGGATATATGCAAATTCCTATATCACCTGAGGACCAACATAAAACCACTTTTACTTGTCCTTATGGTACTTTTGCATATAAATGGATGTCGTTTGGCCTTTGTAATGCCCCTGCCACTTTTCAGCGGTGTATGATGACAATTTTTCATGATATGGTTGAAACGTTTATTGAAGTATTTATGGATGATTTTTCTGTGGTTGGGTCATCTTTTGATGCATGTTTAGGTAATTTAAAAAAGGTTTTGCAGAGGTGTGAGGATAGTAATTTGTGCTGAATTGGGAGAAATGTCACTTCATGGTGAGGGAAGACATTGTGTTAGGACATAAGGTGTCCGAGGTAGGTGTGGAGGTGGACCGGGAAAAATTGGAAGTAATTGAAAAACTTCCACCTCCCACAAATTTGAAAGGAATTAGAAGTTTTCTTGGGCATGCGGGTTTTTATAGGAGATTCATTAAAGATTTTTCTTCTATTGCTAAACCACTCACTAATTTGTTGATAAAAGAGGTGCCTTTTAATTTTTCTGCTGAGTGCTTACAGGCTTTTCAGATTTTGAAGCAGAAATTGACAACTGCACTTGTGATAGTCGCGCCTGACTGGAGTCTGCCATTTGAGTTGATGTGTGATTCTAGTGACACTGTGTTGGGATCCATGCTTGGACAAAAAAAGGGACAAAGTACTTCATGTGATTTACTACGCGAGTATCACCATGTCAGCCGCCCAACTTAATTATGCAACTACTGAAAAAGAACTTCTTGCGGTCGGGTTTGCCTTGGAAAAATTCAGGTCGTATTTGGTGGGAAGCAAAGTCATCGTTCACACGGATCATTCGGCGCTGAAATACTTGATGAGCAAGAAGGATGCTAAACCCAGGTTAATTCGTTGGGTATTATTGTTGCAAGAATTTGAATTGAAAATTATTGACAGGAAGGGCTCAGAAAATCAAGTAGCAGATCACCTTTCCCGTTTGGAGAATCAAGGAGCTGAAACGCAAGTAATTCATGATGATTTTCTAGACGAACAGCTGTTTGAGGAAACGAATTTACCATGGTATGCAGATATCGTAAATTACCTCTCAAGTAAGTTTCTTCCCTCGTATTTAACTTATCAACAGAAAAAGAAATTTTTCTCGGATTTGAAATATTTTTTGTGGGAAGATCATTTTCTGCTTAAGATCTGTGCAGATGGTATTATTCATAGGTGTATTCCAGCGGAAGAGGTAAGTTCTATACTCTCACGTTGTCACACATGTCTAACTGGAGGTCACTTTGGCGCGGGTCGAACCGCTGCTAAAGTACTTCAGTTGGGATTTTATTGGCCTTCATTGTTTAAGGATGCATATGCCTATGTGATTGCTTGTGATGCTTGTCAAAAAGTTGGTAATATTTCTAGGAGACATGAGATGTCCTTAAATAATATTCTTGTTTGTGAGGTTTTTGATGTATGGGGTATTGATTTCATGGGACCGTTTCCTGCGTCTGAGGAGAAAAAATATATTTTGGTTGCGGTCGATTATGTGTCTAAGTGGATTGAAGCACTTGCATGTAGAACAAATGACTCTAGGGTGGTTGTGCAATTTTTGAAAAAAATTATCTTTGCTAGATATGGTACACCTAGAGCCATAATTAGTGATGGAGGAACCCACTTTTGTAATCATCAATTTGACACACT